>NW_027218765.1:0-22776 GCF_027580195.1 Bos mutus
ATAAGTGCATGATCAGCCCGTGATCAGTGCATGATCGCCCACGTGATCAGTGCATGATCAGCCCGTGGTCAGTGCATGATAGCCACGTGATCAGTGCATGTTCAGTCGCGTGATCAGTGCATGATCAGCCCCACGTGATCAGTACGTGATCATCCCGTGATCAGTGCATGATCAGCCTCGTGATCAGTGCATGATCAGCCAGGTGATAGGGTGCATGTCAGCCACGTGATCAGTTCATGATCAGTCCCGTGATCAGTGTATGATCAATCGCGTGATCAGTGCATGATCAGTCGCGTGATCAGTGCATGATCAGCCACGTGATCAGTGCATGATCAGCCGCGTGATCAGTGCATGATCAGTCACGTGATCAGTGCATGCGAGCCACGTGATCAGTGCATGATCGCCACGTGATCAGTGCATGATCAACACGTGATCAGTGCATGATCAGCCACGTGCCAATCAGTGCATGATCTGCCACGTGATCAGTGCATGATCAGTCCGTGATGATCAGTGCATGATCAGCCCGCGTGATCAGTGCATGATCCCAGCCACGTGATCAGTGCGTGATAGCTCGCGTGATCAGTGCATGATCAGCCACGTGATCAGTGCATGATCAGTCCACCGTGATCAGTGCATGATCAGCCCGTGATCAGTGCGTGATCAGCCCGTGATCAGTGCTGATCATCCCAATGATGGTGCATGATCAGCCACGTGAATGTGCATGATCAGCGTGATCATCTGCATGATCAGCCACAAAATCAGTGCATGATCAGCCACGTGATCAGTGCGTGTCGGCCGCGTGATCAGTGCATGCGTGATCGGTCATGATCAGTGATCAGTGCATGATCAGGTGCGTGATCAGTGCATGATCAGCCGCGTGATCAGTGCCTGATCAGCTCACGTGATCAGTGCCATGATCAGTCGCGTGATCAGTGCATGATCACGCGTGATCAGTGCATGATCAGCCATGCGTGATCAGTGCATGATCGCCCGCGTGATCAGTGCATGATCAGCCGCGTGATCAGTGCATGATAGCTCCGCGTGATCAGTGCATGATCAGCCTGCGTGATCAGTGCATGATGATCAGTCACGTGATCAGTGCATGATCAGCCACGTGATCAGTGCATGATCAGCCACGTGATCAGTGCATGATCAGCCGCGTGATCAGTGCATGATCAGTCACGTGATCAGTGCATGATCAGCCACGTGATCGGTGCATGATCAGCCACGTGATCAGTGCATGATCAGTCACGTGATCAGTGCATGATCAGCCATGATCAGGTGATCAGTGCATGATCAGCCTCACGTGATCAGTGCATGATCAGCCGCGTGATCAGTGCATGATCAGCCGCGTGATCAGTGCATGATCAGCCGCGTGATCAGTGCATGATCAGCCACGTGATCAGTGCATGATCAGTCACGTGATCAGTGCATGATCAGTCTCGTGATCAGTGCATGATCAGCCACGTGATCAGTGCCATTCAGGCGTGATCAGTGCATGATCCCCCGCGTGATCAGTGCATGATCAGTCGCGTGATCAGTGCATGATCAGCCACGTGATCAGTGCATGATCAGTCACGTGATCAGTGCATGATCAGCCCGCGTGATCAGTGCATGATCAGCCACGTGATCAGTGCATGATCAGTCACGTGATCAGTGCATGATCAGTCGCGTGATCAGTGCATGATCCCCACGTGATCAGTGCATGATCAGGCCGCGTGATCAGTGCATGATCAGTCACGTGATCAGTGCATGATCAGACATCGTGATCAGTGCATGATCAGCCACGTGATCAGTGCATGATCAGTCGCGTGATCAGTGCATGATCAGTCCGCGTGATCAGTGCATGATCAGCCATGCGTGATCAGTGCATGATCAGCCACGTGATCAGTGCATGATCCCAGCGGTGATCAGTGCATGATCAGCCCGTGATCAGTGCATGATCAGCCCACGTGATCAGTGCATGTCAGCCACGTGATCAGTATCAGCCATATGATCAGTGCATGATAGCGTGATGGTCGTGATCGTCGCGTGATCGGTGCATGATCAGTCGCGTGATCAGTGCATGATCAGCCACGTGATCAGTGCATGATCAGCCGTGATCAGTGCATGATCAGTTCGTGATCAGTGCATGATCAGCACGTGATCAGTGCATGATCAGCCACGTGATCAGTGCATGATCAGCGCGTGATCAGTGCATGATCAGCCGCGTGATCAGTGCATGATCAGTCGCGTGATCAGTGTATGAACAGTCGTGATGATCATGTGCATGACGTGATCAGTGTGATCAGTGCACGTGATCAGTGCCATGTCAGTCACGTGATCAGTGCATGATCAGCCACGTGATCAGTGCATGATCAGCCACGTGATCAGTGCATGATCAGCCCGCGTGATCAGTGCATGATCATCAGCGCGTGATCAGTGTGCATGATCAGCCGCGTGATCAGTGCATGATCAGTCACGTGATCAGTGCATGATCAGTCGCGTGATCAGTGCATGATCAGCCCGTGATCGGTGCATGATCAGCCACGTGATCAGTGCATGATCAGCCGCGTGATCAGTGCATGATCAGCCGCGTGATCAGTGCATGATCAGCCACGTGATCAGTGCATGATCAGCCACGTGATCAGTGCATGATCAGCCACGTGATCAGTGCATGATCAGCCACGTGATCAGTGCATGATCAGTCCAGTGTGATCAGTGTGATCAGCCGCGTGATCAGTGCATGATCAGTCGCGTGATCAGTGCATGATCAGTCACGTGATCAGTGCATGATCAGCCACGTGATCAGTGCATGATCAGCCACGTGATCAGTGCATGATCAGGCGCGTGATCAGTGCATGATCAGCCACGTGATCAGTGCATGATCAGCCACGTGATCAGTGCATGATCAGCCACGTGATCAGTGCATGATCAGCCCGTGATCAGTGCATGATCAGCCACGTGATCAGTGCATGATCAGCCACGTGATCAGTGCATGATCAGTCGCGTGATCGGTGCATGATCCGCGTGTCACGTGATCAGTGCATGATCAGCCACGTGATCAGTGCATGATCAGCCACGTGATCAGTGCATGATCAGTCACGTGATCAGTGCATGATCAGCCGCGTGATCAGTGCATGATCAGCCACGTGATCAGTGCATGATCAGCCACGTGATCAGTGCATGATCAGTCGCGTGATCAGTGCATGATCAGCCCGTGATCAGTGCATGATCAGCCGCGTGATCAGTGCATGATCAGCCACGTGATCAGTGCATGATCAGCCACGTGATCAGTGCATGATCAGCCACGTGATCAGTGCATGATCAGCCACGTGATCAGTGCATGATCAGCCGCGTGATCAGTGCATGATCAGCCACGTGATCAGTGCATGATCAGCCCGTGTGATCAGTGCATGATCATCACGTGCGTGATCAGTGCATGATCAGCCACGTGATCGTGTGCATGATCAGTCACGTGATCAGTGCATGATCAGCCACGTGATCAGTGCATGATCAGCCACGTGATCAGTGCATGATCAGTCACGTGATCAGTGCATGATCAGTGCATGATCAGTGCATGATGCCACGTGATCAGTGCATGATCAGTCACGTGATCAGTGCATGATCAGTCACGTGATCAGTGCATGATCAGTCACGTGATCAGTGCATGATCAGCCCGCGTGATCAGTGCGTGATCAGTGCACGTGACGTGATCAGTGCATGATCAGCCGCGTGATCAGTGCATGATCAGCCGCGTGATCAGTGCATGATCAGATCAGTGCGTGATCACGTGATCAGTGCATGATCAGCCGCGTGATCAGTGCATGATCAGCCACGTGATCAGTGCATGATCAGCACGTGATCAGTGCATGATCAGCCACGTGATCAGTGCATGATCAGCCACGTGATCAGTGCATGATCAGCCGCGTGATCAGTGCATGATCAGCCACGTGATCAGTGCATGATCAGTCCGCGTGATCAGTGCATGATCAGCCACGTGATCAGTGCATGATCAGCCACGTGATCAGTGCATGATCAGCCACGTGATCAGTGCATGATCAGTCACGTGTGATCAGTGCATGATCAGCCACGTGATCAGTGCATGATCAGCCACGTGATCAGTGCATGATCAGCCACGTGATCAGTGCATGATCAGCCACGTGATCAGTGCATGATCAGCCACGTGATCAGTGCATGATCAGTCGCGTGATCAGTGCATGATCAGCCACGTGATCAGTGCATGATCAGTCACGTGATCAGTGCATGATCAGCCACGTGATCAGTGCATGATCAGCCACGTGATCCGCGTGATCAGTGCATGATCATCAGTGCATGATCAGCCGTGATCAGTGCATGATCAGCCACGTGATCAGTGCATGATCAGCCACGTGATCAGTGCATGATCAGTCACGTGATCAGTGTGCATGATCAGCCACGTGATCAGTGCATGATCATCAGTCGCGTGATCAGTGCATGATCAGCCCGTGATCAGTGCATGATCAGTCACGTGATCAGTGCATGATCAGTCGCGTGATCAGTGTGCATGATCAGTCACGTGATCAGTGCATGATCAGTCACGTGATCAGTGCATGATCAGCCACGTGATCAGTGCATGATCAGTCACGTGATCAGTGCATGTGATCAGTCACGTGATCAGTGCATGATCAGCCCGTGATCAGTGCATGATCAGTCACGTGATCAGTGCATGATCAGTCACGTGATCAGTGCATGATCAGCCACGTGATCAGTGCATGATCAGCCACGTGATCAGTGCATGATCAGCCACGTGATCAGTGTGCATGATCAGTGATCACGTGATCAGTGCATGATCAGCCACGTGATCAGTGCATGATCAGCCACGTGATCAGTGCATGATCAGCCGCGTGATCAGTGCATGATCAGCCACGTGATCAGTGCATGATCAGCCACGTGATCAGTGCATGATCAGCCACGTGATCAGTGCATGATCAGTCACGTGATCAGTGCATGATCAGCCACGTGATCAGTGCATGATCAGCCACGTGATCAGTGTGCATGATCAGCCACGTGATCAGTGCATGATCAGCCACGTGATCAGTGCATGATCAGTCACGTGATCAGTGCATGATCAGCCACGTGATCAGTGCATGATCAGTCACGTGATCAGTGCATGATCAGTCACGTGATCAGTGCATGATCAGCCACGTGATCAGTGCATGATCAGTCACGTGATCAGTGCATGATCAGTCACGTGATCAGTGCATGATCAGCCACGTGATCAGTGCATGATCAGCCACGTGATCAGTGCATGATCAGCCACGTGATCAGTGCATGATCAGCCACGTGATCAGTGCATGATCAGCCACGTGATCAGTGCATGATCAGTCCGCGTGATCAGTGCATGATCAGTCGCGTGATCAGTGCATGATCAGTGCGTGATCAGTGCGTGATCAGTGCATGATCAGTCACGTGATCAGTGCATGATCAGCCACGTGATCAGTGCATGATCAGTCACGTGATCAGTGCATGATCAGCCACGTGATCAGTGCATGATCAGCCGCGTGATCAGTGCATGATCAGCCACGTGATCAGTGCATGATCAGCCACGTGATCAGTGCATGATCAGTGATCAGCGTGATCAGTGCATGATCAGCCGCGTGATCAGTGCATGATCAGTCACGTGATCAGTGTGCATGATCAGCCACGTGATCAGTGCATGATCAGCCACGTGATCAGTGCATGATCAGTCACGTGATCAGTGCATGATCAGTCACGTGATCAGTGCATGATCAGCCGTGTGATCAGTGCATGATCAGCCACGTGATCAGTGCATGATCAGTCACGTGATCAGTGCATGATCAGCCGCGTGATCAGTGCATGATCAGTCCCGTGATCAGTGCATGATCATGCGTGATCAGTGCGTGATCAGTCAGTGCATCAGTCACGTGATCAGTGCATGATCAGCCGCGTGATCAGTGCATGATCAGCCACGTGATCAGTGCATGATCAGCCACGTGATCAGTGCATGATCAGCCACGTGATCAGTGCATGATCAGTCACGTGATCAGTGCATGATCAGCCACGTGATCAGTGCATGATCAGCCACGTGATCAGTGCATGATCAGCCACGTGATCAGTGCATGATCAGCCACGTGATCAGTGCATGATCAGCCACGTGATCAGTGCATGATCAGTCCGCGTGATCAGTGCATGATCAGCCGCGTGATCAGTGCATGATCAGCCACGTGATCAGTGCATGATCAGCCACGTGATCAGTGCGCATGATCAGCCACGTGATCAGTGCATGATCAGTCACGTGATCAGTGCATGATCATCAGCCGTGATCAGTGCATGATCAGCCGCGTGATCAGTGCATGATCAGTCACGTGATCAGTGCATGATCAGCCACGTGATCAGTGCATGATCAGTCACGTGATCAGTGCATGATCAGTCATCGTGTGATCAGTGCATGATCAGTCGCGTGATCAGTGCATGATCAGTGCGTGATCAGTGCATGATCAGCCGCGTGATCAGTGCATGCATGATCCGTGTGATCAGTGCATGATCAGCCACGTGATCAGTGCATGATCAGCCACGTGATCAGTGCATGATCAGTCACGTGATGAGTCAGTGATGATCAGCCACGTGATCAGTGCATGATCAGCCGCGTGATCAGTGCATGATCAGTCACGTGATCAGTGCATGATCAGTGCGTGATCAGTGCATGATGTGCATGATCCGTGATCAGTGCATGATCAGCCACGTGATCAGTGCATGATCAGTCACGTGATCAGTGCATGATCAGTCACGTGATCAGTGCATGATCAGCCGCGTGATCAGTGCATGATCAGTGCATGATCAGTGCGTGATCAGTGTGATCAGTGCATGTCATGTCGTGATCAGTGCATGATCAGCCACGTGATCAGTGCATGATCAGCCACGTGATCAGTGCATGATCAGCCACGTGATCAGTGCATGATCAGCCACGTGTGATCAGTGCATGATCAGTCACGTGATCAGTGATGCATGATCAGCCACGTGATCAGTGCATGATCAGCCACGTGATCAGTGCATGATCAGCCACGTGATCAGTGCATGATCAGTCACGTGATCAGTGCATGATCAGCCACGTGATCAGTGCATGATGATCAGCCACGTGATCAGTGCATGATCAGCCACGTGATCAGTGCATGATCAGCCACGTGATCAGTGTGCATGATCAGCCACGTGATCAGTGCATGATCAGCCACGTGATCAGTGCATGATCAGTCACGTGATCAGTGCATGATCAGCCACGTGATCAGTGCATGATCAGCCACGTGATCAGTGCATGATCAGCCACGTGATCAGTGCATGATCATCAGTCACGTGATCAGTATGATCAGCCATGTGATCAGTGATCATGTGATCAGTGATCAGTGCATGATCAGTGCGTGATCAGTGCATGATCAGCCGCGTGATCAGTGCATGATCAGCCGCGTGATCAGTGTGCATGATCAGTCACGTGATCAGTGCATGATCAGCCGCGTGATCAGTGCATGATCAGCCACGTGATCAGTGCATGATCAGCCACGTGATCAGTGCATGATCAGCCCGCGTGATCAGTGCATGATCAGCCACGTGATCAGTGCATGATCAGCCACGTGATCAGTGCATGATCAGTCGCGTGATCAGTGCATGATCAGTCACGTGATCAGTGCATGATCAGCCACGTGATCAGTGCATGATCAGCCGCGTGATCAGTGCATGATCAGCCGCGTGATCAGTGCATGATCAGTCACGTGATCAGTGCATGATCAGTGCATCATCAGCCGTGATCAGTGCATGAGTGCATGAGTGCGTGATCAGTGTGTGCATGATCAGCCACGTGATCAGTGCATGATCAGCCACGTGATCAGTGCATGATCAGCCACGTGATCAGTGCATGATCCAGCCGCGTGATCAGTGCATGATCAGCCACGTGATCAGTGTGCATGATCAGCCACGTGATCAGTGCATGATCAGTCACGTGATCAGTGATGATCCGTGATCAGTGATGATCAGTCGCGTGATCAGTGCATGATCAGCCACGTGATCAGTGCATGATCAGCCACGTGATCAGTGCATGATCAGTCACGTGATCAGTGCATGATCAGCCGCGTGATCAGTGCATGATCATGCCGTGATCGTGATCAGTGCATGATCAGTCAGCGTGATCAGTGCGCGTGATCAGTGCCACGTGATCAGTGCATGATCAGCCACGTGATCAGTGCATGATCAGCCACGTGATCAGTGCATGATCAGCCACGTGATCAGTGCATGATCAGCCACGTGATCAGTGCATGATCAGCCACGTGATCAGTGCATGATCAGCCACGTGATCAGTGCATGATCAGCCACGTGATCAGTGCATGATCAGCCGCGTGATCAGTGCATGATCAGCCACGTGATCAGTGCATGATCAGCCACGTGATCAGTGCATGATCAGCCACGTGGTCAGTGCATGATCAGCCACGTGATCAGTGCATGATCAGCCGCGTGATCAGTGCATGATCAGCACGTGATCAGTGCATGATCAGTGCGTGATCAGTGCATGATCAGTCACGTGATCAGTGCATGATCAGTCACGTGATCAGTGCATGATCAGCCACGTGATCAGTGCATGATCAGCCACGTGATCAGTGCATGATCAGCCACGTGATCAGTGCATGATCAGTCGCGTGATCAGTGCATGATCAGCCACGTGATCAGTGCATGATCAGCCACGTGATCAGTGCATGATCAGCCACGTGATCAGTGCATGATCAGTCCGTGATCAGTGCGTGATCAGTGCGTGATCAGCCACGTGATCAGTGCATGATCATCCGCGTGATCAGTGCATGATCAGCCACGTGATCAGTGCATGATCAGCCACGTGATCAGTGCATGATCAGCCACGTGATCAGTGCATGATCAGCCACGTGATCAGTGCATGATCAGCCACGTGATCAGTGCATGATCAGCCACGTGATCAGTGCATGATCAGCCGCGTGATCAGTGCATGATCAGCCACTGTGATCAGTGCATGATCAGTCACGTGATCAGTGCATGATCAGCCACGTGATCAGTGCATGATCAGCCACGTGATCAGTGCATGATCAGTCACGTGATCAGTGCATGATCAGCCACGTGATCAGTGCATGATCAGCCACGTGATCAGTGCATGATCGTGATCAGTGCGTGATCAGTGCGTGATCATGTGCGTGATCAGTCACGCATCAGTGCATCAGCCACGTGATCAGTGCATGATCAGCCACGTGATCAGTGCATGCATCAGCCACGTGATCAGTGCATGATCAGCCACGTGATCAGTGCATGCATGATCAGCCACGTGATCAGTGCATGATCAGTCGCGTGATCAGTGCATGATCAGTCGTGTGATCAGTGCATGATCAGTCGCGTGATCAGTGCATGATCAGTCGCGTGATCAGTGCATGATCAGCCACGTGATCAGTGCATGATCAGCCACGTGATCAGTGCATGATCAGCCACGTGATCAGTGCATTGATCAGTCACGTGATCAGTGCATGATCAGCCGCGTGATCAGTGCATGATCAGTCACGTGATCAATGTATGATGATCAGCGTGTGATCAGTGCAGTGCAGTATCAGCAACGTGATCAGTGCATGATCAGCCACGTGATCAGTGCATGATCAGCCATGTGATCAGTGAATGCTCAGTCACGAGATCAGTGCATGATCAGCCATGTTATCAGTGCATGATCAGTCACGAGATCAGTGCATGATGAGTCACGGGATAAGTCCATGATCAGGCACGTGTTCACTGCATGATCAGTCATGTGATCAGTGTATGATCAGCCATGAGATTAGTACAAGATCAGCCACGTGCTCAGTGTATGATCAGCCGTGATCAGTGTGATCAGTGCATGATCAGCCACGTGATCAGTGCATGCACAGTCACATGAACAGTGTATCATCAGCCGTGATCAGTGCATGATCAGCCACGAGATCAGTGCATGATCAGGCACGTGAAGGTGCATGAATGGTGCATGATCATTCACGTGTTCAGTGTATGACAGCCAGGTTATCAGGGCATGATCAGCCACGTGATCAGTTCATGCACAGTCTCGTTATCAGTGTATGCTCAGCTTCGTGATAAGTGCATGATCGTGATCACGCATGATCAGTGCATGATCAGTCACGTGATCAGGGCATGATCTGTCACGTGATCAGTGCATGATAGCCACTTGTTCAGTGCATGTTCAGTTACGTGATCAGTGTATGATCAGCCCTGGGATCAGTGCATGGTAGTCACGTGATAGTGCAGTGCATGATCAGCCACGTGATCACTGCATGATAGCCACCTGATCTGTGCATGATCAGTCAAATGATCAGTGTATGCTAGCCACGTAATCAGGGCATGATGAGTCATAAGATCAGCCCATGGTCAGTAACGTGATCAGTGTCTGATCATCCATGTGATCAGTGCATGTGCAGTCACGTGATCAGTGCATGATCAGTTATGTGATTAGTGCATGATCAGTCATCAGTGATCAGTACATGACAGATCAGTGCATGATAGCCTCGTGATCAGTGCATGATCAGTTATGTGATAAGTGCATGGGCAGTCACGTGATCAGTGCATGATAGCCACGTGATAAGTGCATGATCACTTATGTGATAAGTGCATGCGCAGTCACGTGATCAGTGCATGATAGCCACCTGATCAGTGCATGATGTCACGTAATCAGTGTATGATAGCCACGTGATCAGTGCATGATGGCCACTTGATCAGTGCATGATCAGTCATGTGATCAGTGTATGAACAGTCATGGGATCAGTGCATGATCAGTCACGTGATCAGTGTATGATCAGCCACCTGAACAGTTCGTGATGTCACGTGATCAGGGCCTGCTGAGCTGCGTGATTCCTGTCTACTCAGCTGAGTGACAATTGCCAGCTTAGCTGCGTTATTCCTGCTTGCTCATCTGCTGCATAATTGCTAGCTGAGCTGTGTGGTTTCTTCCTGCTCATCTGCTTGATAATTGCCAGCTGAGCAGAATGAATCGTCACAGCTGAGGTGCATGATTATTGCCTGCTGATTGCGTGATTCATGCCTGCTCAGCTCTTTGATTATTGCCTCCTGAGGCACATCATCAGTGCATGATAGCCAAGTGATCAGTGATCAGCGCATGATCAGTCACACATGATCAGTGCCATGATCAGACACCTGATCATTGCATGCATGATCAGAGTTCACTTGATGAGTTCATGATCAGCAGCGTGATCAGTGCATCATCAGCCACGTGATCAGTGCATGATCACGTGATCACGTGATCAGTGCATGATCAGCCATGATCGTGATCAGTGCATGATCAGTCACGTGTGATCAGTGCATGATCAGTCATTTGATCAGTGCATGATCAGTCGTGTGATCAGTGTATGATCAGCCATGTGATCATGTGATCATCAGTGCATGATAGCCACGTGATCAGTGCATGATCAGCACGTGATCAGTGCATGATCAGCCACGTGATCAGTGCATGACAGCAATGTGATCAGTGAATGATAGCCACCTGATCAGTGCATGATAAGTCACGTGATCAGTGCATGATCAGCCACGTGATCAGTGCATGATCAGCCACGTGATCAGTGCATGATCAGCCACGTGATCAGTGCATGATCAGCCCGTGATCGTGATCAGTGCATGCGCTGTCATTTGATCAGTGCATGTTCAGTCATGTGATCAGTGCATGATCAGCCACGTGATCAGTGCATGATCAGTGCATGATCAGTCACGTGATCAGTGCATGATCAGCCACGTGATCAGTGCATGATCAGCCACGTGATCAGTGCATGATCAGCCACGTGATCAGTGCATGATCAGCCACGTGATCAGTGCATGATCAGCCGTGATCAGTGATCAGTGCATGATCATCCACGTGATCAGTGCATGATCAGCCACGTGATCAGTGCATGATCAGTCACGTGATCAGTGCATGATCAGTCACGTGATCAGTGCATGATCAGTCATGCGTGATCAGTGCATGATCAGCCACGTGATCAGTGCATGATCATCCACGTGATCAGTGCATGATCAGTCACGTGATCAGTGCATGATCAGCCACGTGTGATCAGTGCATGATCAGCCACGTGATCAGTGCATGATCAGCCACGTGATCAGTGCATGATCATCACGTGATCAGTGCATGATCAGTCACGTGATCAGTGTGATCATCAGTGACGTGATCAGTGCATGCATGAGTCCCGTGATCAGTGCATGATCAGTGCGATCAGTGCATGATCAGCCACGTGATCAGTGCATGATCAGTCATCAGTCACGTGATCAGTGCATGATCAGCCACGTGATCAGTGCATGATCAGCCACGTGATCAGTGCATGATCAGTCACGTGATCAGTGCATGATCAGCCACGTGATCAGTGCATGATCAGCCACGTGATCAGTGCATGATCAGTTGCGTGATCAGTGCATGATCAGTCACGTGATCAGTGCATGATCAGTCACGTGATCAGTGCATGTGCATGATCAGTGCATGATGATCGTGATCAGTGCATGATCAGCCACGTGATCTGTGCATGATCAGCCACGTGATCAGTGCATGATCAGCCACGTGATCAGTGCATGATCAGTCACGTGATCAGTGCATGATCAGTCACGTGATCAGCATGATGATCCACGTGATCAGTGCATGATCAGTCACGTGATCAGTGCATGATCAGTCACGTGATCAGTGCATGATCAGTGCGCGTGATCAGTGCATGATCAGTCACGTGATCAGTGCATGATCAGCCACGTGATCAGTGTGCATGATCAGCCACGTGATCAGTGCATGATCAGTCACGTGATCAGTGCATGATCAGCCACGTGATCAGTGCATGATGCATCGTGATCAGTGCATGTGAGTCACGTGCATGTGTGCATGATCAGCCACGTGATCAGTGCATGATCAGTCACGTGATCAGTGCATGATCAGCCACGTGATCAGTGCATGATCAGCCACGTGATCAGTGCATGATCAGTCACGTGATCAGTGCATGATCAGCCACGTGATCAGTGCATGATCAGCCACGTGATCAGTGCATGATCAGCCACGTGATCAGTGCATGATCAGCCACGTGATCAGTGCATGATCAGCCACGTGATCAGTGTGCATGCGTGATCACGTGATCAGTGCATGCATGATCAGTCACGTGATCAGTGCATGATCAGCCACGTGATCAGTGCATGATCAGCCACGTGATCAGTGCATGATCAGCCACGTGATCAGTGCATGATCAGTCACGTGATCAGTGCATGATCAGTCACGTGATCAGTGCATGATCAGTCACGTGATCAGTGCATGATCAGCCACGTGATCAGTCAGTGATCAGTCACGTGTGATCAGTGCACGTGATCATCATGATGATCACGTGATCAGTGCATGATGATCAGTCCACGTGATCAGTGCATGATGATCCACGTGATCAGTGCATGATCAGCCACGTGATCAGTGCATGATCAGCCACGTGATCAGTGCATGATCAGTCACGTGATCAGTGCATGATCAGTCACGTGATCAGTGCATGATCAGCCACGTGATCAGTGCATGATCAGTCACGTGATCAGTGCATGATCAGCCACGTGATCAGTGCATGATCAGCCACGTGATCAGTGCATGATCAGTCACGTGATCAGTGCATGATCAGTCACGTGATCAGTGCATGATCAGTCACGTGATCAGTGCATGATCAGCCACGTGATCAGTGCATGATCAGCGTGATCGTGATCAGTGCATGATCAGCCACGTGATCAGTGCAGTGATCAGCCACGTGATCAGTGTGCATGATCAGTCACGTGATCAGTGCATGATCAGCCACGTGATCATGATCACGTGATCAGTGCATGATCAGCCACGTGATCAGTGCATGATCAGTGTCGTGTGATCAGTGCATGATCAGTCACGTGATCAGTGATCAGTGCATGATCAGCCACGTGATCAGTGCATGATCAGTCACGTGATCAGTGCATGATCATCACGTGATCAGTGCATGATCAGTCCACGTGATCAGTGCATGATCAGCCACGTGATCAGTGCATGATCAGCCACGTGATCAGTGCATGATCAGCCACGTGATCAGTGCATGATCAGCACGTGATCAGTGCATGATCAGCCACGTGATCAGTGCATGATCAGTCACGTGATCAGTGCATGATCAGCCACGTGATCAGTGCATGATCAGCAGCCACGTGATCAGTGCATGATCAGCCACGTGATCAGTGCATGATCAGCCACGTGATCAGTGCATGATCAGCCACGTGATCAGTGCATGATCAGCCACGTGATCAGTGCATGATCAGCCACGTGATCAGTGCATGATCAGCCACGTGATCAGTGCATGATCAGTCACGTGATCAGTGCATGATCAGTCACGTGAGTGCATGATCAGATTGCGTGATCAGTGCATGATCAGTCACGTGATCAGTGCATGATCAGCCACGTGATCAGTGCATGATCATAGCCACGTGATCAGTGCATGATCAGCCACGTGATCAGTGCATGATCAGCCACGTGATCAGTGCATGATCAGTCACGTGATCAGTGCATGATCAGTCACACGTGATCAGTGCATGATCAGCCACGTGATCAGTGCATGATCAGCCACGTGATCAGTGCATGATCAGCCACGTGATCAGTGCATGATCAGCATGATGATCAGTGTGCATGATCAGCCACGTGATCAGTGCATGATCAGTCACGTGATCAGTGCATGATCAGCCACGTGATCAGTGCATGATCATCAGCGTGATCAGTGCATGATGATCACGTGATCAGTGCATGATCAGCCACGTGATCAGTGCATGATCAGCCACGTGATCAGTGCATGATCAGCCACGTGATCAGTGCATGATCAGTCACGTGATCAGTGCATGATCAGCACGTGATCAGTGCACGTGATCAGTGCATGATCAGATCAGTGCGTGATCAGTGCATGATCAGTCACGTGATCAGTGCATGATCAGCCACGTGATCAGTGCATGATCAGTGCGTGATCAGTGCATGATGCACGTGATCAGTGATGCATGATCAGTCCGTGATCAGTGATCAGTGCATGATGCATGATCAGTCACGTGATCAGTGCATGATCAGCCACGTGATCAGTGCATGATCAGTCACGTGTGTGCATGATCAGCACGTGATCAGTGATGATCAGCCACGTGATCAGTGCATGATCAGTCACGTGATCAGTGCATGATCAGTCACGTGATCAGTGCATGATCAGTCACGTGATCAGTGCATGATCAGCCACGTGATCAGTGCATGATCAGTCACGTGATCAGTGCATGATCAGCCACGTGATCAGTGTGCATGATCAGTCACGTGATCAGTGCATGATCAGCCACGTGATCAGTGCATGATCAGCCACGTGATCAGTGCATGATCAGTCACGTGATCAGTGCATGATCAGATCACGTGATCAGTGCATGATCAGCCACGTGATCAGTGCATGATCAGTCACGTGATCAGTGCATGATCAGTCACGTGATCAGTGCATGATCAGCCACGTGATCAGTGCGTGATCAGTGATCATGTCATCATCAGTGCATGATCAGTCACGTGCATGATCAGTCACGTGATCAGTGCATGATCAGCCACGTGGATCAGTCATGATCAGCCACGTGATCAGTGCGTGATCACGTGATCAGTGCATGATCAGCCACGTGATCAGTGCATGATCAGCCACGTGATCAGTGCATGATCAGCCACGTGATCAGTGCATGATCAGCCACGTGATCAGTGCATGATCAGCCACGTGATCAGTGCATGATCAGTCAGTGACGTGATCAGTGCATGATCAGCCACGTGATCAGTGCATGATCAGCCACGTGATCAGTGCATGATCATCAGCCACGTGATCAGTGCATGATCAGCCACGTGATCAGTGCATGATCAGCCACGTGATCAGTGCATGATCAGTCACGTGATCAGTGCATGATCAGTCGCGTGATCAGTCATGATGCATGATCAGTGCATGTGATCACGTGATCAGTGCATGATCAGCCACGTGATCAGTGCATGATCAGCCACGTGATCAGTGCATGATCAGTCACGTGATCAGTGCAGTGATGCACGTGATCAGTGCATGATCAGCCACGTGATCAGTGCATGATCAGCCACGTGATCAGTGCATGATCAGCCACGTGATCAGTGCATGATCAGCCACGTGATCAGTGCATGATCATCATGATCAGTGCATGATCAGATCACGTGATCAGTGCATCAGCCACGTGATCAGTGCATGATCAGCCACGTGATCAGTGCATGATCAGCCACGTGATCAGTGCATGATCAGCCACGTGATCAGTGCATGATCAGTCACGTGATCAGTGCATGATCAGCCACGTGATCAGTGCATGATCAGCCACGTGATCAGTGCATGATCAGTCACGTGATCAGTGCATGATCAGTCACATGATCAGTGCATGATCAGCCACGTGATCAGTGCATGATCAGCCACGTGATCAGTGCATGATCAGCCACGTGATCAGTGTGATCAGCATGATCAGTCACGTGATCAGTGCATGATCAGATCACGTGATCAGTGCATGATCAGCCACGTGATCAGTGCATGATCAGCCACGTGATCAGTGCATGATCAGTCACGTGATCAGTGCATGATCAGTCACGTGATCAGTGCATGATCACGTGATCAGTGCATGATCAGTCACGTGATCAGTGCATGATCAGCCACGTCATCAGTGCATGATAACCACGTGACAAGTGCATTATCAGTCACGTGATCAGTGCGTGATGATCAGTGCATGATCAGTCACGTGATCAGTGCATGATGTCACGTGATCAGTGCATGATCAGTCACGTGATCAGTGCATGATCAGTCGTGATCAGTGCATGATCAGCCACGTGATCAGTGCATGATCAGCCACGTGATCAGTGCATGATCAGCCATGTGATCAGTGAATGATCAGTCACGTGATCAGTGCATGATCAGCCATGTGATCAGTGCATGATCAGTCACGTGATCAGTGCATGATGAGTCACGGATAAGTCCATGATCAGGCACGTGTTCACTGCATGATCAGTCATGTGATCAGTGTATGATCAGCCATGAGATTAGTACAAGATCAGCCACGTGCTCAGTGCATGATCAGCCAAGTGATCAGTGCATGATCAGCCACGTGATCAGTGCATGCACAGTCACATGAACAGTGTATCATCAGCTTCGTGATCAGTGCATGATCAGCCACGAGATCAGTGCATGATCAGGCACGTGAAGGGTGCATGATCATTCACGTGTTCAGTGTATGACAGCCAGGTTATCAGGGCATGATCAGCCACGTGATCAGTTCATGCACAGTCTCGTTATCAGTGTATGCTCAGCTTCGTGATAAGTGCATGATCAGCCACGTAATCAGTGCATGATCAGTCACGTGATCAGGGCATGATCTGTCACGTGATCAGTGCATGATAGCCACTTGTTCAGTGCATGTTCAGTTACGTGATCAGTGTATGATCAGCCCTGGGATCAGTGCATGGTAGTCAAGTGATAAGTGCATGATCAGCCACGTGATCACTGCATGATAGCCACCTGATCTGTGCATGATCAGTCAAATGATCAGTGTATGCTAGCCACGTAATCAGGGCATGATGAGTCATAAGATCAGCCCATGGTCAGTAACGTGATCAGTGTCTGATCATCCATGTGATCAGTGCATGTGCAGTCACGTGATCAGTGCATGATAGCCACGTGATCAGTGTATGATCAGTTATGTGATTAGAGCATGCACAGTCACTCGATCAGTACATGATAGCCTCGTCATCAGTGCATGATCAGTTATGTGATAAGTGCATGGGCACTCAGGTGATCAGTGCATGATAGTCACGTGATAAGTGCATAATCATTTATGTGATCAGTGCATGCACAGTCACGTGATCAGTGCATGATAGCCACCTGATCAGTGCATGATGTCACGTAATCAGTGTATGATAGCCACGTGATCAGTGCATGATGGCCACTTGATCAGTGCATGATCAGTCATGTGATCAGTGTATGAACAGTCATGGGATCAGTGCATGATCAGTCACGTGATCAGTGTATGATCAGCCACCTGAACAGTTCGTGATGTCACGTGATCAGGGCCTGCTGAGCTGCGTGATTCCTGTCTACTCAGCTGAGTGACAATTGCCAGCTTAGCTGCGTTATTCCTGCTTGCTCATCTGCTGCATAATTGCTAGCTGAGCTGTGTGGTTTCTTCCTGCTCATCTGCTTGATAATTGCCAGCTGAGCAGAATGAATCGTCACAGCTGAGGTGCATGATTATTGCCTGCTGATTGCGTGATTCATGCCTGCTCAGCTCTTTGATTATTGCCTCCTGAGGCACATCATCAGTGCATGATAGCCAAGTGATCAGCGCATGATCAGTCACATGATCAGTGCCATTCAGACACCTGATCATTGCATGCTCAGCATGATGAGTTCATGATCAGCAGCGTGATGATGCATCATCAGCCACATCATCAGCAGCGTGATCAGTGCCAGTGCATCATCAGCCACGTGATCAGTGTGATCAGCCATGATCAGTGCCACGTGATCAGTGCATGGTCAGCCACGTGATCAGTCATGATCAGATCACGACATCAGTGCATGATCTGTCATTTGATCAGGGCATGATCAGTCATGTGATCAGTGTATGATCGGCCATGTGATCAGTGCATGATAGCCAGTGCGTGATCAGTGCATGATAGCTAACTGGTCAGTGCATGATAAGCCACGTGATCAGTGTGCATGACAGCAATGTGATCAGTGAATGATAGCCACCTGATCAGTGCATGATAAGTCACGTGATCAGTGTATGATCAGCCACGTGAGTGCAAGAGAGCCAGTTGATCGTTATGAGTGTGTCATGATCAGCATGATCACGTGATCAGTGCATGATGTAGCGTGATCAGTGCATGATCAGTGTGATCAGTGCATGATCAGTTGTGATCAGTGCATGATCAGTCACGTGATCAGTGCATGATCAGCCACGTGATCAGTGCATGATCAGCCACGTGATCAGTGCATGATCAGCCACGTGATCAGTGCATGATCAGCCGTGATGAGTCATGATGCATGATCAGCCACGTGATCAGTGCATGATCAGCCACGTGATCAGTGCATGATCAGCCACGTGATCAGTGCATGATCAGCCACGTGATCAGTGCATGATCAGCCACGTGATCAGTGCATGATCAGCCACGTCATGATCAGTGCATGATCAGTCACGTGATCAGTGCATGATCATTCACGTGATCAGTGCATGATCACAGTCAAGTGATCCGTGCATGATCAGCCACGTGATCAGTGCATGATCAGTCACGTGATCAGTGCATGATCAGCCACGTGATCAGTGAATGATCAGCCAACTGTGATCAGTGCATGATAGCCACGTGATCAGTGCATGATCAATCACGGGATCAGTGCATGATGATCAGTCACGTGATCAGTGCATGATCATCCACGTGATCAGTGTGCATGATCAGTCCCGTGATCAGTGATCAGTGCATGCATGATCAGTCACGTGATCAGTGCATGATCAGTCGCGTGATCAGTGCATGATCAGCCATGATGATCAGTGATCATGATCAGCCACGTGATCAGTGCATGATCAGTCATGATCAGTGCATCAGCGTGATCAGTGCATGATCAGCCACGTGATCAGTGCATGATCAGCCACGTGATCAGTGCATGATCAGTCACGTGATCAGTGCATGATCAGCATGTGATCAGTGCATGATCAGTCAGTGATCAGTGCATGATCAGCCACGTGATCAGTCATGATGATCAGCCATGATCAGTGCATGATCAGTCACGTGATCAGTGCATGATCACGTGATCAGTGCATGATCAGTCACGTGATCAGTGCATGATCAGTCACGTGATCAGTGCATGATCAGCCACGTGATCAGTGCATGATCACGTGATCATCAGCGTGATCAGTGCATGATCAGCCACGTGATCAGTGATCATCATCGTGATCAGTGATGATCAGCCACGTGATCAGTGCATGATCAGCCACGTGTGATCAGTGCATGATCAGTCACGTGATCAGTGCATGATCAGTGCATGATCAGCCATGATCAGTGCATGATCAGTCAGTGATCAGTGTGTGATCAGTGCATCAGATCCGTGATGTGCATGATCAGTGATCATCATGATCAGCCACGTGATCAGTGCATGATCAGTCACGTGATCAGTGCATGATCAGCCACGTGATCAGTGATCAGCCACGTGATGATCAGTGATCAGTGATCACGTGATCAGTGCATGATCGTGTCAGTGCATGATCAGTGATCAGTGCATGATCAGCCACGTGATCAGTGCATGATCAGCCACGTGATCAGTGCATGATCAGCCACGTGATCAGTGCATGATCAGCACGTGATCAGTGTGCATGATCAGTGTGATCAGTGCATGATCAGTCACGTGATCAGTGCATGATCAGCCACGTGATCAGTGCATGATCAGTCACGTGATCAGTGCATGATCAGCCACACGTGATCAGTGCATGATCAGTCACGTGATCAGTGCATGATCATGATCACGTGATCAGTGCATGATCAGCCACGTGATCAGTGCATGATCAGCCACGTGATCAGTGCATGATCAGCCACGTGATCAGTGCATGATCAGTGCGTGATCCACGTGATCAGTGCATGATCAGTCACGTGATCAGTGCATGATCAGCCACGTGATCAGTGCATGATCAGCCACGTGATCAGTGCATGATCAGTCACGTGATCAGTGTCACGTGATCAGTGCATGATCAGCCGTGATCAGTGCATGATCAGTCACGTGATCAGTGTGCATGATCAGTGCACATGTGATCGTGATCAGTGCATGATCACGTGATCAGCATGATGATCAGTGATCATGATCAGTCACGTGATCAGTGCATGATCAGCCACGTGATCAGTGCATGATCAGTCACGTGATCAGTGCATGATCACGTGATCAGTGCATGATCACGTGATCAGTGCATGATCAGCCACGTGATCAGTGCATGATCAGTCACGTGATCAGTGCATGATCAGTCCACGTGATCAGTGCATGATCAGCCACGTGATCAGTGCATGATCAGCCACGTGATCAGTGCATGATCAGCCACGTGATGATCAGTGCATGATCAGCCACGTGATCAGTGCATGATCAGCCACGTGATCAGTGCATGATCAGCCACGTGATCAGTGCATGATCAGTCACGTGATCAGTGCATGATCAGCCACGTGATCAGTGCATGATGATCATGATCATCAGCATGATGATCAGTGCATGATCAGCCACGTGATCAGTGCATGATCAGTCACGTGATCAGTGCATGATCAGCCACGTGATCAGTGCATGATCAGCCACGTGATCAGTGCATGATCAGCCACGTGATCAGTGCATGATCAGCCATGATCAGTCATGATCAGTGCATGATCAGCCACGTGATCAGTGCATGATCAGCCACGTGATCAGTGCATGATCAGTCACGTGATCAGTGCATGATCAGCCACGTGATCAGTGCATGATCAGCCACGTGATCAGTGCATGATCAGCCACGTGATCAGTGCATGATCAGTCACGTGATCAGTGCATGATCAGCCACGTGATCAGTGCATGATCAGCCACGTGATCAGTGCATGATCAGCCACGTGATCAGTGCATGATGCCATGTCAGCAGTGATCAGTGCATGATCAGTCACGTGATCATGATCAGCCACGTGATCAGTTCATGATAGCCACGTGATCAGCCACGTACGATCAGTGCATGTGCAGTCACGTGATCAGTGCATGATCAGTGCATGTGTTCAGTGCATGATGATCAGTGCATGATCAGCCACGTGATCAGTGCATGTTCAGTCACCTGATCAGTGCATGATCAGGCACGTGATCAGTGCATGATCAGTCACGTGATCAGTGTATGATCAGCCACGTCATCAGTGCATGATAACCACATGACAAGTGCATTATCAGTCACGTGATCAATGCTTTATCAGCCATATGATCAGTGCATGCACAGTCACGTGATCAATGTATGATCAGCTTCGTGATCAGTGCATTATCAGCAACGTGATCAGTGCATGATCAGCCACGTGATCAGTGCATGATCAGCCATGTGATCAGTGAATGCTCAGTCACGAGATCAGTGCATGATCAGCCATGTTATCAGTGCATGATCAGTCACGAGATCAGTGCATGATGAGTCACGGGATAAGTCCATGATCAGGCACGTGTTCACTGCATGATCAGTCATGTGATCAGTGTATGATCAGCCATGAGATTAGTACAAGATCAGCCACGTGCTCAGTGTATGATCAGCCAAGTGATCAGTGCATGATCAGCCACGTGATCAGTGCATGCACAGTCACATGAACAGTGTATCATCAGCTTCGTGATCAGTGCATGATCAGCCACGAGATCAGTGCATGATCAGGCACGTGAAGGGTGCATGATCATTCACGTGTTCAGTGTATGACAGCCAGGTTATCAGGGCATGATCAGCCACGTGATCAGTTCATGCACAGTCTCGTTATCAGTGTATGCTCAGCTTCGTGATAAGTGCATGATCAGCCACGTAATCAGTGCATGATCAGTCACGTGATCAGGGCATGATCTGTCACGTGATCAGGGCATGATAGCCACTTGTTCAGTGCATGTTCAGTTACGTGATCAGTGTATGATCAGCCCTGGGATCAGTGCATGGTAGTCAAGTGATAAGTGCATGATCAGCCACGTGATCACTGCATGATAGCCACCTGATCTGTGCATGATCAGTCAAATGATCAGTGTATGC
>NW_027218766.1:0-14840 GCF_027580195.1 Bos mutus
TCTTTTCTTCATAAAGCTTCAGTGCTTTATTTTTGCTTACATTAAAAAAAATTTTTTTCAACCCCTGCTGTTTGGGAGCTCAGTATTGTTATTTGGGCACTTTTTGAGAGTTTAAAAAGGAGCATGTTTTCTCCTTAATTTAAGTGTAACATAGGTTACAGAGTTGTTACCTGCAGTTCTATGATTTTGATCAATGTTCCTTTTTAAATCCATTCTGTTCTTTGGATTGAAAGGATATATGATCACAATGTTGTTAATGCTGGCTAAAAAACACTTGTCAGCTTCATGCAATCCTGCCTTTTAACAGTGGAATTTCTGATAGACAAACAACAGAATCTTGATTTTAAGCCGGATCCAGCTCTGTTCTTTTGGCTGTAGCTCTTACATCTCCACAGTTTAGCCTTCATGGGCAGAGGGTATGAAGTTCCTCCTTGAGTGCTAGAAGGAGAGCATGGCTCTGTTATCATTTCTTTATGACCCAGTCAAAGACCAGTAAGACAACTCCAGAACCTTTTTAAAAGAATGTAAGCATTATTGAAGCAGTAAAACAGAAGGTTCAGTATTTCTTTTTTTAGTAAAACTAATATCCTCTCAAGTTTTCACCCTTATGCAGAATCCTAGAGGAAGATAGGGAAAAGCAAATATTTTTCCAGTTCTACTTAACTATTTCTAAACAAACAAAAAACTCGATAAAAGGGAAGTTGTTTCTTTTTAGCTGAGATGACAGATTGTTTCTCTGTATTAAATAGTCTAGAAGCTAAGAGGGTGGTCATATTTACCATGTATAGTGTTATGAGCAGTTAAATTTTATGGATATATTTGTAAAACTGTTCTTTTATATTTCATGTCAAATTGAAAAGTTTATTTCCTCACTATTGTATCTGTGGAAATACAAGCCATTTTACAGGAAAAAAATCTTCAAAAACTATTAAATGGATCTCGGTATCTTTGTGAGTCATTGTCTTTATCAGACCGTTCAATAGGAAGTAGATATAAAAGTAGACTTGACTTCTGCATTTTTCAAACTTTCAGGTTGATCCCAAACAGTTGAGCTGATCATTGTTTTATATTCTGCACAATACCTATTTAAATCTAGATTTATGAGAACAATTTAGTGGGGAAAGAAGAGTATTTAACAGATGGAGCTGGGATACCTAGATATTCACATGCAAAAGAATGAAGTTGGACCCCTTCCGCACACAGTATACAAAAATTAACTCAAAATGGACAGAGCAAAAACTGTAGAAGAATAAACCTTTGTGACCTTAGTCATTGAGTTCTTAAACATCAAAAACACAAGCAACAAAAGAAAATAAATTGGACTTCAAAACTAAAATATTTTGTGTTTCAAAGGACACTGTCCTTTACACTTTGTCAAAAGTATAGTAATGGTGAAAGTGGGCACCCTTGTTTTGTTCCTGACTTTAGAGGAAATGCTTTCAATTTTTCACCATTGAGGATAATGTTTGCTGTGGGTTTGTCATATATAGCTTTTATTATGTTGAGGTATGTTCCTTCTATTCCTGCTTTCTGGAGAGTTTTTATCATAAATGGGTGTTGAATTTTGTCAAAGGCTTTCTCTGCATCTATTGAGATAATCATATGGTTTTTGCTTTTCAATTTGTTAATGTGGTGTATTACATTGATTGATTTGCGGATATTGAAGAATCCTTGCATCCCTGGGATAAAGCCCACTTGGTCATGGTGTATGATCTTTTTAATGTGTTGTTGGATTCTGATTGCTAGAATTTTGTTTAGGATTTTTGCATCTATGTTCATCAGTGATATTGGCCTATAGTTTTTTTTTTGTGGCATCTTTGTCAGGTTTTGGTATTAGGGTGATGGTGGCCTCATAGAATGAGTTTGGAAGTTTACCTTCTCTCTGCAATTTTCTGGAAGAGTTTGAGCAGGATAGGTGTTAGCTCTTCTCTAAATTTTTGGTAGAATTCAGCTGTGAAGCCGTCTGGACCTGGGCTTTTGTTTGCTGGAAGATTTTTGATTACAGTTTCAATTTCCATGCTTGTGATGGGTCTGTTAAGGTTTTCTATTTCTTCCTGGTCGAGTTTTGGAAAGTTGTACTTTTCTAAGAATTTGTCCATTTCTTCCTCATTGTCCATTTTATTGGCATATAATTGTTGATAATAGTCTCTTATGATCCTTTGTATTTCTATGTTGTCTGTTGTGATCTCTCCACTGTCATTTCTAATTTTATTGATTTGATTTTTCTCCTTTGTTTCTTGATGAGTCTGGCTAATGGTTTGTCAATTTTATTTATCCTTTCAAAGAACCAGCTTTTTGGCTTTGTTGATTTTGCTATGGTCTCTTTTGTTTCTTTTGCATTTATTTCTGCTCTAATTTTTAAGATTTCTTTCCTTCTACTAACCCTGGGGTTCTTCATTTCTTCCTTTTCTAGTTGTTTGAGGTGTAGAGTTAGGTTATTTATTTGACTTTTTCTTGTTTCTTGAGGTGTGCCTGTATTGCTATGAACTTTTCCCTTAGGACTGCTTTTACTGTGTCCCACAGGTTTTGGGTTGTTGTGTTTTCATTTTCATTCGTTTCTATACAAATTTTGATTTCTTTTTTGATTTCTTCTGTGATTTGTTGGTTATTCAGCAGCGTGTTGTTCAGCCTCCATATGTTGGAATTTTTAATAGTTTTTCTCCTGTAATTGAGATCTAATCTTACTGCATTGTGGTCAGAAAAGATGCTTGGAATGATTTCAATTTTTCTGAATTTACCAAGGCTAGCTTTATGGCCCAGGATGTGATCTATCCTGGAGAAGGTTCCATGTGCGCTTGAGAAAAAGGTGAAATTCATTGTTTTGGGATGAAATGTCCTATAGATATCAATTAGGTCTAACTGGTCTATTGTATCGTTTAAAGTTTGTGTTTCCTTATTAATTTTCTGTTTAGTTGATCTATCCATAGGTGTGAGTGGGGTATTAAAGTCTCCCACTATTATTGTGTTATTGTTAATTTCTCCTTTCATACTTGTTAGCATTTGTCTTACATACTGCGGTGCTCCGTGTTGGGTGCATATATATTTATAATTGTTATATCTTCTTCTTGGATTGATCCTTTGATCATTATGTAGTGACCTTCTTTGTCTCTTTTCACAGCCTTTGTTTTAAAGTCTATTTTATCTGATATGAGTATTGCTACTCCTGCTTTCTTTTGGTCCCTATTTGCATGGAAAATCTTTTTCCAGCCCTTCACTTTCAGTCTGTATGTGTCCCCTGTTTTGAGGTGGGTCTCCTGTAGACAACATATGTAGGGTCTTGTTTTTGTATCCATTCAGCCAGTCTTTGTCTTTTGGTTGGGGCATTCAACCCATTTACGTTTAAGGTAATTACTGATAAGTATGATCCCGTTGCCATTTACTTTATTGTTTGGGGTTGAATTTATACACCATTTTTGTGTTTCCTGTCTAGAGAATATCCTTTAGTATTTGTTGTAGAGCTGGTTTGGTGGTGCAGAATTCTCAGCTTTTGCTTATCTGAGAAGCTTTTGATTTCTCCTTCATACTTGAATGAAATCCTTGCTGGGTACAATAATCTGGGCTGTAGGTTATTTTCTTTCATCATTTTAAGTATGTCTTGCCATTCCCTCCTGGCTTGAAGAGTTTCTATTGAAAGATCAGCTGTTATCCTTATGGGAATTCCCTTGTGTGTTATTTGTTGTTTTTCCCTTGCTGCTTTTAATATTTGTTCTTTGTGTTTGATCTTTGTTAATTTGAGTAATATGTGTCTTAGGGTGTTTAGCCTTGGGTTTATCCTGTTTGGGATTCTCTGGGTTTCTTGGACTTGGGTGATTATTTCCTTCCCCAGTTTAGGGAAGTTTTCAACTATTATCTCCTCAAGTATTTTCTCATGGTCTTTCTTTTTGTCTTCTTCTTCTGGAACCCTATGATTGAATGTTGTAGCGTTTAATATTGTCCTGGAGGTCTCTGAGATTGTCCTCATTTCTTTTAATTCGTTTTTCTTTTATTCTCTCTGATTCATTTATTTCTACCATTCTATCTTCTAATTCACTAATCCTATCTTCTGCCTCTGTTATTCTACTCTTTTTTTTGCCTCCAGAGTGTTTTTAATTTCATTTATTGCATTATTCATTGTATATTGACTCTTTTTATTTCTTCTAGGTCCTTGTTAAACCTTTCTTGCATCTTCTCAATCCTTGTCTCCAAGCTATTTATCTGTGATTCCATTTTAATTTCTAGATTTTGGATCAATTTCACTATCATTATTTGAATTCTTTATCAGGTAGATTCCCTATCTCTTCCTCTTTTGTTTGGTTTGGTGGGCATTTATCCTGTTCCTTTATCTGCTGGCTATTCCTCTGTCTCTTCATCTTGTTTAAATTGCTGAGTTTGGGGTGTCCTTTCTGTATTCTGGCAGTTTGTGGAGTTCTCTTTATTGTGGCTATTCCTCACTGTGTGTGGGTTTGTACAGGTGGCTTGTCAAGGTTTCCTGGTTAGGGAAGCTTGTGTCAGTGTTCTGATGGGTGGAACTGTATTTCTTCTCTTTGTTCAGTCGCTGTGGGGAGGGAGGAGGGATGCAGCAAACAAATAACACTGGCGTGCGCTGCAGTGCCTCAGCCACACTGGGTCTGCCCCGCTCACTGCGCGTGTAGCCTCCCTGCCCACACTGCTCGGGCTCTAGGTTGTTCCGCCGGGAACAATCCAAGGCTGGCCCTGGGTTGCATGTACCTCCCAGGTCCAAGCCGCTCAGATTCAGGCACTCGGGGTAGTCCTCAGGCGCAGACTCAGTTGGGCCTGAGTTTTGTGCTCTTCCCAGGTCCGAGCAGCTCAAGTGATGAGGTGTTTGGCGGCGCCAATGCTGCGACTTATCGCCTCCCCCACCACTCGGTTATCTGGGTGTAAAACCGGCGCACCTTCTCAGGCAGATGTTAACCGTCCAGACCCCAAAAGTTTTAGTTAGCAAAAAGCCTGCTTACAGTTTTATAGATAATGTCTCTCTGGGGCTGCGATTGCCCCCTTCCGGCTCTGGCTGCCTATCACGGAGGAAGGTCTGCAGCCGGCTATCTCTGTTCAATTCTTTGTTCCGTGCGCGGGCCTGGCGGTCTTAGGTTGGGGCTGGCTTTTCGGCGTAGTAGATATCCCACAGTCTGGTTTGCTAGCCCAAATTATTTCGCTCAGATAGTGCTCAGGGTATTCAGGCCAGATTCTTACTCTAAGCGATGCAGCCCCTGCATCGCCTCCCTGCCCAGCCCGCTTGTTAATGGCACCTGCAGGCGTCTGCGCTGCTTCTCCACTGGGGAGTTACCGTAGGACTCGCAATCTTGAGTTTTAATTGTTTGTTTATTTTTTCTTCCTGTTATGTTGCCCTCTGTGCTTCCAAAGCTCGGCACAGATTCGGCAGTGAAGGTTTCCTGGTGTTTGGAAACTTCTCTCTTTTTAAGACTCCCTTCCCGGGACGGAACTCCGTCCCTCCCTCTTTGTCTCTTTTTTGTCTTTTATATTTTTTCCTACCTCCTTTGAAGAGTTGGATTGCTTTTCTGGGTGCCTGATGTCCTCTGCCGGCATTCAGAAGTTGTTTTGTGGAATTTACTCGACGTTTAAATGCTCTTTTGATGAATTTGTGGGGGAGAAAGTGTTCTCCCTGTCCTACTCCTCTGCCATCTTGGCTCCTCCTCCCCACTTTGTCAAAAGTAAAAAGACAACCCATACAATGGCAGAAAATATTTGGAAATCATATCTAATAAGGAAATAGTATCCAGAACACCTGGAGATCTCAAAACTCATCAAAAAAGGACAGATGGCCCAGTTTAAAAACAGTCAAAAGATCTGAATAGGTATTTTTCCAAAAAAGATACACAAATGACCAATAAGCATGTACAGATAACCAGGAATATTAGGTATCAGAGAAACGCAAGTGAAAAACCAGAAAAATACCACTTCATACCCACTGTGAGAGTAGCAAGGGAAGAACAGAATCTGACTCCTTGTTGGATTTGTTTTACTTTAGCCTTTGCTCTCCATTGCTTTTTTTACTATAATCACTGAAAGGATGCTGCCTGTAAGCTGTAAGCATACATAATGGCCTGCCTCTCTGCCTGAAATTTGACAAAAACCCGCCCCTCTGTCTCAAAGTTTAACTAAGGTGCCTTTGTTCAGCTCACAGGGAGACATTTTGACCCTGCCCACTTGTGAAAGGTTGCAGGAAAAAAAAGTTATCCCGGCCCCTCCCCACTGCTGGTTAATCCAGGAGATATTCTGCAAGGCTAGTGGCATTTTTTACTTCCTCACCTTGTCCCTCTCTCTGTTCTACAAAAGATACTAGCATCAGACCTGATAAGACTAGAAACACTTGTCTGCCATCTTCTCAGATGCAATAATCTTTTCAAATAAAGTCACTGTTCCGTTCTATTCCTTGTCTCAATACCTCATCTCCTGATTATTTGCCTGTCATCACCCGGCAAACAAACAGACCTAAAAAGAAAGTTAGTTACAAGGAAGTGTGTTTTGGACTTTTTTATGCACAATAGCTAAAATCAGAAAGACAAGACAAGTGAGGTAGGAAAAATATAAAGACAAAAAAGAGACAAAAGAGGGAGGGACGGAGTTCCGTCCCGGGAAGGAGTCTTAAAAAGAGAAGTTTCCAAACACCAGGAAACCTTCTCACTGCGAATCTGTGCCGAGCTTTGGAAGCACAGAGGGCAACATAACAGGGGAAAAAAATAAATAAACAATTAAAACTGCAGATTGCAGGCCCTACGGTAACTCCCCCAGCGGAGAAGCAGCGCAGATGCCTGCATCCGCCATTAGCAAGCGGGGCTGGGCAGGGGGGGCGGCGCGTGGGCTGCATCGCTGAGTAAGAATCTGGCCTGAATACCTGGCGCTATCTGGCGAAATAATTTGGGCTAGCAAACCAGACTGTGGGATATCTACCACGCGAAAAGCCAGCCTAACCTAAGACCGCCAGGCCCGCGCGCGGAACAAAGGACTGAACAGAGATAGCCGGCTGCAGACCTTCCCCTCCGGTGACAGGCAGCCAGAGCGGAAGGGGCAATCGCAGCCCCAGAGACATTATCTATAAAACTGTAAGCAGGCTTCTTTGCTAACTAAAACTTCTTGGGGGTCTGGGCGGTCAACATCTGCCTGAGAAGGTGTGCGGTTTTACACCCAGATAACCGAGTGGCGGGAGGCGATAAGTCGCAGCATTGGCGCTCGCCAAACACCTCATCACCTGAGCTGCTCGGACCTGGGAAGGCACAAAGCGCAGGCCCAACTGAGTCTGCGCCTCTGAGGACTACCCCAGTGCCTGAACCTGGCGGCTTGGACCTGGGAGGTGCATGCAGCCCAGGGCGGCCTCGGATTGTTCCCGGCGGAACAACCTAGAGCCCGAGCAGTGTGGGCAGGGAGGCTACACGCGCCGTGGTGGGGGCAGACCCAGTGTGGCTGAGGCACTGCGAGCCACGCCAGTGTTATTTGTTTGCAGCATCCCTCCCTCCCCTCCCCACAGCAGCGACTGAACAAGTGAGCCTAAAAAAAAAAAAAAAAAGTGTCCTCCTCCGTCCCCTTTGTGTCAGGGTGGAAACCAGACACTGAAGAGACCAGCAAACAGAAGAAGCTATAACAGAGGAAACGCCTTGGAAGCTACAGGCAATAGATTAAAACCCTGTGGTTACTACGGACTACATAGGAAGGGCCTATAGATCTTGAGAAATATAAGTCGGACCAAGGAACTAGCCAAAAATGAACTGAACCCACAATACTCACAACAAAACCAGAAAGTCCTAGATATATTTTTACTATTTTTTGATCATTCTTTCTTTCTTTTTTTTTTTTTTAAAAAAAAAAATTTTAAGTCCTCTATTGTTCCTTTAATTTTTCACTTTTATAACCTATTACTTTGCAAAAAAAAAAAAAAAAAAGACCCTATTTTTTCTTCTTCAGCAAACTTCATATACATATATTTTATAATTTTTTGACCTTTTTTTTTTTTTTTCTTTTTCTTCTTTTCTTTAACATTGTATTTTTGAAATTCCAAACTCTACTCTAGATTTTTTATTTTAGCTTTTTGGTATATGTTATCAATTTTGTACCTATGGTTTTTTTTTTATAATTTCTGTGACTTTTTTTTTTTTCTCTTTCTTTCTTTCTCTTCTTCTTTTATATAACATTGTATATCTGAAATTCCAAACTCTACTCTAGATTTTTAATTTATGCTTTTTGGTATTTGATATCAATTTTGTACCTGTATTTTCTTTATAATTTTTGTGACATTTTTTTTTTTTGTTTGTTTTTTTTTTTCTCTCTTTATTTTTTTTCTTCTTCTTTTTTTTTTAACATTGTATTTTTGAAATTCCAAACTCTACTCTAGATTTTTAATTTTTGCTTTTTGGTATTAGTTATCAATTTTGTACCTATATTTTCTTTATAATTTTTATGACCTTGTTTGTTTTTGTTTGTTTTTTTTTTTCTCTCTTTCTTTTCCTTCTTCTTTTCTTTAACATTGTATTTTTGAAATTCAAACTCTACTCTAGATTTTTAATTTTTGCTTTTATGTATTTATTTACCAATTTTGTACCTTTAAGAACCCAATCTTCAGGACCCATTTTTTCACTAGGGGCGAGATTACTGGCTTGACTGCTCTCTCTCCCTTTGGACTCTCCTTTTTCTCCACCAGGTCGCCTGTGTCTCCTCCCTAACCCCTCTCTACTCTACCCAACTCTGTGAATTTCTGTGTGTTCCAGATGGTGGAGAACACTTAGGGAACTGATTACTGGCTGGATCTGTCTCCCTCCTTTTCATTCCCCCCTTTTATCCTTCTGGCCACCTCTGTCTCCTTCCTCCTTCTTCTCTTCTCTGTATAACTCCGTGAACATCTCTGAGTGGTCCAGTTGTGGAGTGCACATAAGGAAGTGACTACTGGCTAGCCCACTCTCTCCACTATTGATTCCACCTCATCTCATTTGGGTCACCTCTAACTCCCTCCTCCCTCTTCTCTTCTCCATGTAATGCTGTGAACCTCTCTGGGTGACCCTCACAGTAGAAACTTTTCATCTTTAACGTAGATGTTTTATCAATGGTGCTGTATAGAAGGAGAAAATTTGAAACTACTGTAAAAATAAGACCAATAACTGGAAGCAGGAGGCTTAAGTCAAACCCTGACTCCAGGAACTCCTGACTCAAGGAACATTAATTGACAGGAGCTCATCAAGCGCCTCCATACCGACACTGAAACCAAGCACCACACAAGGGCCAACAAGTTCCAGGGCAAGACATACCAAGCAAATTCTCCAGCAACAAGGAACACAGCCCTGAGCTTCAAGATACAGGCTGCCCAAAGTCACCCCAAAACCATAGACATCTCATAACTCATTACTGGACATTTCATTGCACTCCAGAGAGAAGAAATACAGCTCCACCCACCAGAACACCGACACAAGCTTCCTAACCAGGAAACCTTGACAAGCCACCTGTACAAACCCCACACAGTGAGGAAATACCACAATAAAAGAACTCCACAAACTGCCAGAATACAGAAAGGACACCCCAAACTCAGCAATTTAAACAAGATGAAGAGACAGAGGAATACCCAGCAGATAAAGGAACAGGATAAATGCCCACCAAACCAAACTAAAGAGGAAGAGATAGGGAATCTACCTGATAAAGAATTCCGAATAATGATAGTGAAATTGATCCAAAATCTTGAAAATTAAAATGGAATCACAGATAAATAGCCTGGAGACAAGGATTGAGAAGATGCAAGAAAGGTTTAACAAGGACCTAGAAGAAATAAAAAAGGGTCAATATATAATGAATAATGCAATAAATGAAATTAAAAAAACACTCTGGAGGCAACAAATAGTAGAATAACAGAGGCAGAAGATAGGATTAGTGAATTAGAAGATAGAATGGTAGAAATAAATGAATCAGAGAGGATAAAAAAAACACGAATTAAAAGAAATGAGGACAATCTCAGAGACCTCCAGGACAATATTAAATGCTACAACATTGAATCATAGGGGTCCCAGAAGAAGAAGACAAAAAGAAAGACCATGAGAAAATACTTGAGGAGATAATAGTTGAAAACTTCCTAAAATGGGAAGGAAATAATCACCCAAGTCCAAGAAACCCAGAGAGTCCCAAACAGGATAAACCCAAGGTGAAACACCCCAAGACACATATTAATCAAATTAACAAGATCAAACACAAAGAACAAATATTAAAAGCAGCAAGGGAAAAACAACAAATAACACACAAGGGAATTCCCATAAGGATAACAGCTGATCTTTCAATAGAAACTCTTCAAGCCAGGAGGAATGGCAAGACATACTTAAAATGATGAAAGAAAATAACCTACAGCCCAGATTATTGTACCCAGCAAGGATCTCATTCAAGTATGAAGGAGAAATCAAAAGCTTTTCAGACAAGCAAAAGCTGAGAGAATTCTGCACCACCAAACCAGCTCTCCAACAAATACTAAAGGATATTCTCTAGACAGGAAACACAAAAATGGTGTATAAATTTGAACCCAAAACAATAAAGTAAATGGCAAGCAGGATCATACTTATCAGTAATTACCTTAAGCGTAAATGGGTTGAATACCCCAACAAAAAGACAAAGACTGGCTGAATGGATACAAAAACAAGACCCCTACATATGTTGTCTACAAGAGACCCACCTCAAAACAGGGGACACATACAGACTGAAAGTGAAGGGCTGAAAAAGATTTTCCATGCAAATAGGGACCAAAAAGAAAGCAGGAGTAGCAATACTCATATCAGATAAAATAGACTTTAAAACAAAGGCTGTGAAAAAAGAGACAAAGAAGGTCACTACATAATGATCAAAGGATCAATCCAAGAAGAAGATATAACAATTATAAATATATATGCACCCAACACAGGAGCACCACAATATGTAAGACAAATGCTAACAAGTATGAAAGGAGAAATTAACAATAACACAATAATAGTGGGAGACTTTAATACCCCACTCACACCTATGGATAGATCAACTAAACAGAAAATTAACAAGGAAACACAAACTTTAAATGATACAATAGACCAGTTAGACCTAATTGATATCTATAGGACATTTCATCCCAAAACAATGAATTTCACCTTTTTCTCAAGTGCACATGGAACCTTCTCCAGGATAGATCACATCCTGGGCCATAAATCTAGCCTTGGTAAATTCAAAAAAATAGAAATCATTCAAGCATCTTTTCTGACCACAATGCAGTAAGATTAGATCTCAATTACAGGAGAAAAACTATTAAAAATTCCAACATATGGAGGCTGAACAACACGCTGCTGAATAACCAACAAATCACAGAAGAAATCAAAAAAGAAATCAAAATATGCATAGAAGCGAATGAAAATGAAAACACAACAACCCAAAACCTGTGGGACACTGTAAAAGCAGTGCTAAGGGAAAGTTCATAGCAATACAGGCACACCTCAAGAAACAAGAAACAAGTCAAATAAATAACCTAACTCTACACCTAAAGCAACTAGAAAGGAAGAAATGAAGAACCCCAGGGTTAGTAGAAGGAAAGAAGTCTTAAAAATCAGGGCAGAAATAAATGCAAAAGAAACATAAGAGACCATAGCAAAAATCAACAAAGCCAAAAGCTGGTTCTTTGAAAGGATAAATAAAATTGACAAACCATTAGCCAGACTCATCAAGAAACAAAGGGAGAAAAATAAAATCAATAACATTAGAAATGAAAATGGAGAGATCACAACAGACAACACAGAAATACAAAGGATCATAAGAGACTACTATCAGCAATTATATGCCAATAAAATGGACATCTTGGAAGAAATGGACAAATTCTTAGAAAAGTACAACTTTCCAAAACTGGACCAGGAAGAAATAGAAAATCTTAACAGACCCATCACAAGCACGGAAAGTGAAACTGTAATCAAAAATCTTCCAGCAAACAAAAGCCCAGGTCAGATGGCTTCACAGCTGAATTCTACCAAAAATTTAGAGAAGAGCTAACACCTATCCTGCTCAAACTCTTCAGAAAATTGCAGAGGAAGGTAAACTTCCAAACTCATTCTATGAGGCCACCATCACCCTAATACCAAAACCTGACAAGATCCCACAAAAAAAAAAAAAACTACAGGCCAATATCACTGATGAACATAGATGCAAAAATCCTTAACAAAATTCTAGCAATCAGAATCCAACAACACATTAAAAGATCATACACCATGACCAAGTGGGCTTTATCCCAGGGATGCAAGGATTCTTCAATATCCTGCAAATCAATCAATGTAATACACCACATTAACAAATTGAAAAATAAAAACCATATGATTATCTCAATAGATGCAGAAAGCCTTTGACAAAATTCAACATCCATTTATGATAAAAACTCTCCAGAAAGCAGGAATAGAAGGAACATACCTCAACATAATAAAAGCTATATATGACAAACCCACAGCAAACATTATCCTCAATGGTGAAAAATTGAAAGCATTTCCTCTAAAGTCAGGAACAAGACAAGGGTGCCCACTTTCACCATTACTATTCAACATAGTTTTGGAAGTTTTGGCCACAGCAATCAGAGCAGAAAAAAGAAATAAAAGGAATCAAATTGGAAAAAAGAAAGTAAAACTCTCACTGTTTGCAGATGACATGATCCTCTACATAGAAAACCTAAAGACTCCACCAGAAAATTACTAGAACTAATCAATGACTATAGTAAAGTTGCAGGATATAAAATCAACACACAGAAATCCCTTGCATTCCTATACACTAATAATGAGAAAACAGAAAGAAATTAAGGAAACAATTCCATTCACCATTGCAATGGAAAGAATAAAATACTTAGGAATATATCTACCTAAAAGAAACTAAAGACCTATATATAGAAAACTATAAAACACTGGTGAAAGAAATCAAAGAGGACACTAATAGATGGAGAAATATACCATGTTCATGGATTGGAAGAATCAATATAGTGAAAATGAGTATACTACCCAAAGCAATTTATAGATTCAATGCAATCCCTATCAAGCTACCAACAGTATTCTTCACAGAGCTAGAACAAATAATTTCACAATTTGTATGGAAATACAAAAAACCTCGAATAGCCAAAGCGATCTTGAGAAAGAAGAATGGAACTGGAGGAATCAACCTACCTGACTTCAGGCTCTACTACAAAGCCACAGTTATCAAGACAGTATGGTACTGGCACAAAGACAGAAATATAGATCAATGGAACAAAATAGAAAGCCCAGAGATAAATCCACACACATATGGACACCTTATCTTTGACAAAGGAGGCAGAATATACAATGGATTAAAGACAATCTCTTTAACAAGTGGTGCTGGGAAATCTGGTCAACCACTTGTAAAAAGAATGAAACTAGAACACTTTCTAACACCATACACAAAAATAAACTCAAAATGGATTAAAGATCTAAGCGTAAGACCAGAAACTATAAAACTCCTAGAGGAGAACATAGGCAAAACACTCTCTGACATACATCACAGCAGGATCCTCTATGACCCACCTCCCAGAATATTGGAAATAAAAGCAAAAATAAACAAATGGGACCTAATTAAACTTAAAAGCTTCTGCACATCAAAGGAAACTATTAGCAAGGTGAAAAAGACAGCCTTCAGAATGGGAGAAAATAATAGCAAATGAAGCAACTGACAAACAACTAATCTCAAAAATATACAAGCAACTCCTACAGCTCAACTCCAGAAAAATAAATGACCCAATCAAAAAATGGGCCAAAGAACTAAATAGACATTTCTCCAAAGAAGACATACAGATGGCTAACAAACACATGAAAAAGATGCTCAACATCACTCATTATCAGAGAAATGCAAATCAAAACCACTATGAGGTACCATTTCACCAGTCAGAATGGCTGCGATCAAAAGTCTACAAATAATAAATGCTGGAGAGGGTGTGGAGAAAAGGGAACCCTCTTACACTGTTGGTGGGAATGCAAACTAGTACAGCCACTATGGAGAACAGTGTGGAGATTCCTTAAAAAACTGGAAATAGAACTGCCTTATGATCCAGCAATCCCACTGCTGGGCATACACACTGAGAAACCAGAAGGGAAAGAGACACGTGTACCCCAATGTTCATCATAGCACTGTTTATTTTGCAAAGAGTTGAACATGACTGGCGACTTAGCGCTCACAGCAGCCATTTTGGAGCTAACAGTTTACAGCTCCTCAAAATGTAAAATAGTTACCCTGTGACCCAGTATTTTCACTCCTGAAAAGTGAAAGTGACTCAGTTGTGTCAGCTCTTTGTGACTCCATGGACTATACAGTCCATGGAATACTCAGGCCAGAATACTGGAGTGGGTAGCCTTACCCTTCTCCCGGGATCTTCCCAACCCAGGATCACACCCAGGTTCCCTGCATTGCAGGTGGATTCTTTACCAGCTGAAATACAAGGAAGCAAGAATACTGGTGGGTAGCCTGTCCCTTCTCCAGTGGATCTTCCCAACCAGGAATCAAACTGGGGTCTCCTGCATTGCAGGAGGGTTCTTTCTCAACTGAGCTATCAGGGAAGCCCTATTTTCATTCCTAGTGTGTACCAAAGAGAATTGTGAAACCAAGCCCAGGACCCTGTGGAATCTCGGGGTATAGATCTTTCTTTTCATGTCCCCAGTTTATAGTTTGTAGGAAAGAGGCTTTGTTCAGCGTGCCCTGAGTTCCAAAGGGTGGATTCAGACAGTTGCTAATCAGAAAAGGGAGGATGCAGAAACAAAGAAGGAGCAGTCAAAAATTGCAAGAGTTGAACATGACTGAGCGACTTAAGCACTCACACAGCAGCCATTTTGGAGCTAACAGTTTACAGCTCCTCAAAATGTAAAATAGTT
>NW_027218767.1:0-13928 GCF_027580195.1 Bos mutus
GCTGAGGGGTGCGGAGGTCTTGGCGCCTCCCACCCCAGCCACTCCAAGCCCGCGCGCTGGCTGAGCAGGGCCTCCCGATCCGTTTCTCTGATCAGGCCACGCCGCCCTAGAGGTGTCGGTCTTCGGCGGACCTGCCATGACCTGACCCCCGAGGCCCGCTGGACTCTAAATCTCCTTCGGGTGTAGGCGCAACGAATCTTGAGTGCCCATTTTGCCCGGTACCTGACTGGTGCTCAAACACACCTGGAGCCATGGAGGCGCGGTCCACTGGAGCGCGACAGTCCCGCCCCTTCGCACTACCGAGGCCCCCCTTTGGCCCCACGCCGCCCGCCAAGCACTCGACCTTCCTGAGAGAGCAGACGAGCCACAGGCAGGCACACAGACAGACACACAGACACTCGCACGCACCCATGCAAAGGGAGACAAGCTGGCCGGCTCAAACTCCTCAGCCAGAGCCAGAGCACCTGGCAGAGGCCAGGGCCAGACGAACGGGCCGGCGGCCGGCTGTCAGGAGAAATAGAGGCAGAAATACATGAAGATTCCGAGACAGACTCCAAGACGGCGAGAGGAGGACACACACACACACACACACACACACACACACACACACTTGAGTGTGGTCTTTGGAAATACTTCTGTTCGTAGTTGCTGGGTTGAGCCCAACTTTGATATGACCCATGGACTGTGGCACATCAGGCTCCTCTGTCCGTGGCATTTCCCAGGCGAGGATACTGGAGTGGGTTGCCATTTCCTTCTCCGGGGGGATCTTCCCGACCCAGGGATCAAACCCCAGTCTCCTGCGGGCCGATGCCTTGCCATCTGAACCAGGACATTGCTAATTCTCTAGGCAAAATACAAAGAATAGAGCTCGTGCTCTACTAAATGGAAAGATGATTTCAGAAACAGAAGCTGTCCTTTGTTGGTATCTTTGAATCTTTATGTAGTTTTCGTTGATTTTTACTCTTAAGGCTACTTGAACAAGGCGAGAGAGAAACCCCAGAATTGAAAAGCAGTTGACGTTTTTGAAAGAAACATGTGCAGGTGAAGCTCTCTTCCTTTTTGAGAGATGGTTAAATGCAAAATCTTGATTCAACACATATGACTTTTGTGCACTTTATTTCAAATCTCCATGACGAACCCCTAAGGCGTCCAGGAAGAAAGGAGTCGAGGGGCGGACAAACAGAGCAACCTTTCCCCTTGGTGCCATCTCAACCAGCTGCTTAGTTCCTTCATCTCAAGGACTATCATCTGGGCTTCTCTGGTTTGTCTGATTCTTGTTTCGGGGACCGTTTCTAGTCACAAGGCTGTCAACAGTGCGGGTGGGGTGTGTGTGTGTGTGGGGGGGAAGCCCTTCCTTCCATTCCACATGAGACCCAGTGGACAATCCAGGCCCTGCCCCCTGCATTGAGTGTGCAGCAACAATATCAACGGTAATGCGGGTTAACAACGCATATTCCTGGAATCCACTCCATTGGCTACTGACTGTGTGTGGCGGTGGTGGTCTGGAACCTGGACCTGGAAGCTTTCTTGATGATTGCAAATGACACCAAAGTCTGAGGACGATGGAAGATCTTCACATTTCTGCAAGAGCCACACACCTCCAGAAGGAACCACAAGACTTGCCGGAAATGGTCAAGGTGTAAGTATTGGACTAAACGTTGGAAGGTCTCCACCTTTGCTATGGAAGTCAAACGATCTTTCTTTGAAATGAAAATGGAGCATACTGAACGTTCCCATTCTTCTAGAGCATTTGAAAAGCCCTAACTTGTAGAAATCTGCTGTACGAGTTCCTTGAAAGCAAGAACCTCAGACCCAGGCCGCCAGGCGTCTGCCCTTGTTAATTACCAGAGACACCAACCAGGGAGCTCGGCCCGGGATTTCCCTGCCCTCAGCGGCGCCAGGCTCCGGAAAAAAAAAAAAAAAAAAAAGGCAAGAACCTATATGTATGGATATATCTTCATGCCTTAGATTGTGCCTCGAATATAGTGTACACATCAACCCAGGAAAGGAAAGAATTGAATCGCCAAATATACAAAGAGATCAAAAGTGCTGAGCCAAGTGACCCCTTGAGGCTTCCACGAGCTTTTCTGTCTTTCACACACTAAGTAAATACTGAGCACCTACGATGAGCTAGGAGGCATGTAATAAGTTTCAGGAAATAGAATGCGGAGAGAAGAAGACAGAGTTCCTGCTTTCACTGAGACGACTCTAATGATACATCACAGGCAGATCCTTTGAGAACCTATAGAGGGGCCTCTTCCCTCACCAAAAACCCTGGGTGTCAGGGAAGGCTTTCCAGAGGAACCATTGCATTGAGGTCCATAGGTTGAACCTACGTAAACCAGCGTTGAGATGCAGGAAGATTTCAGGCAGGGAAAATAGCATCTTGGAAGGCTATGTGACCAGGGAACCTTAGGACATTCAAGAAACGAAAAATGCCCTATGGGATGGAAGCCAAAGAGTGCAGAGGGCATTCCAGGCAAAAGACATCAGAGCAGAACGTGAGGAGCAAGCCTGAAGGCAAGTGGTCGTATCTTCAATATGCTGGGAAAATACGAGAGCCGTTGGAGCAGGGAGGTGACAGCATTGCATCTGCATTTCCAAAAGGTCATCTTGCTCCACGTCACTAATGATTGGAGAGGCTCAACTCCAAACTCCAAGGAGGGACCACTTCACATGAGTCCGATTGGGCCTCACTGCGATGTCTGTCAATAACCAATGCTGGAGAAGATGTGGAGCAAAGGGAACTCTCCTCCACCGTGAGTAGGAATGGGCGTTGGTAGAGCTGGTATGGAAAAGCCTATGGAGGTTCCCGAAGGAACTAGAAGTGGAAGTAGCCTATGGTTCAGCAGTCCGACTCCCAGGCATAGATCCACCCACAGTATAAGTGAACAAGATAGATGCCCCGTTTGGGCACATCTATCTGTGCGTGCGCGCGCACATGCGCATGCGCGATCGCCTGCGAGGCAGGGGGTGGGGCGGGGGCCGGGGCTCTGGCTGGAGTCGGTGCAAGCCCCGGGATTGCCTGAGGCAAGCCAAAGGAGCCCCAGATGGAGACGGGACTGCCGGTCGTCGGGTGTCCTGGAAGCCGAATGCGAATGCGGAGGGGCTCGCGGGCCGCGCGGAGGCAACCCAGGTCTGCAGCGGGAGTCGGGGCCCCGGCCACCCGCTCCCCGCGGCCCGGGAGGGGCTGGGGCTGCGGGGGGGATCCAAGAATCGGGACGCGCGGCGGGGGCTAAAGGACCTCTTCTGGTAGGCAAAAAGCCTCGAGCACCCGGGATTCCCAGGTGGTCTCCCATCCAAGATACTAACCAGGCCCGACCCTGCTTAGCTTCCGAGATCAGACGAGATCGGGCGCCTTCAGGCTGAAACGGAGGCGGTCGGCGCGGGGCGCCCTAAGAGCCTTGCGCTTCGCCTCCCTTTCGCTCTGCCCTGCAGGTCGGGCCAACGGGCCGCACCTCTCTTCAGGGGGCGTGCTGTACTTGAGCCGCACGACCCGCGACCGGACTCCAGCCTGCTGACGCCGGCCCGCCCCCCGAACACCGCCAACACCAGACCAGCAAGCGCCTGGCCGGGCCCGGGGGCCCGAGGGGCTTCCAGGACCCCCCATTGACCGGGAGGGAGGGCGTGCGTGCGTGTGCGCGCGGGGCCTGGGGGCTGGGCTGAGGGGTGCGGAGGTCTCGGCGCCCTCCCATTCCCGGCCACTCCAGACCCGGCCGCGCTCGCTGAGCGGGGCTTCCCCCGATCCCATTCGCTGCTCAGGCCCGCGCGGCCCCGGAGGTGTCGGTCTTCGGGCCCGCCGCCTCCCAACCCCCGCGGCCCAGGGGCCTCTGAACCTCCTGCGGGCCTAGGAGCAGTGAAACTTGAGCGCCCAACTTGCCTGGCACCTGTCTGGTGCCCAAACCTACCGGAAGCCAGGGAGGCGTGGTCGACCAGAGCGCCTCAGCCCCGCCCCCTTCGCACTACCGAGGCCCCCCTTTGCCCCCACGCCCAGGCCTCGACCTTCCTGAGAGAGCAGACCAGCCACAGACAGGCACACAGACAGACACACAGACACTCGCACGAACCCACGCAAAGGGAGAAAAGCTGGCCTCTGCAAGCTCCTCAGCCAGAGCCAGAGCACCTGGGAGAGGCCGGGGCCAGAAGAACGGGCCGGCGTCCGGCTGTCAGGAGATACAGAGGCAGAAATACATGAAGATTCCGAGACAGACTCCAAGACGGCAAGAGGAGATACACACACACACACACACACACACACACACACACACACACTTGAGTGTGGTCTTTGGAAATACTTCTGTTCGTAGTTGCTGGGTTGAGCCCAACTTTGATAAGACCCATGGACTGCGGCCCATCAGGCTCCTCTGTCCGTGGCATTTCCCAGGCGAGGATACTGGAGTGGGTTGCCATTTCCTTCTCCGGGGGGATCTTCCCGACCCAGGGATCAAACCCCAGTCTCCTGCGGGCGGATGCCTTGCCATCTGAACCAGGACATTGCTAATTCCCTAGGCAAAATACAAAGAATAGAGCTCGTGTTCTACTAAATGGAAAGATGATTTCAGAAACAGAAGCTGTCCTTTGTTGGTATCTTTGAATCTTTATGTAGTTTTCTTTGATTTTTACTATTAAGGCTACTTGAACAAGGCAAGAGAGAAACCCCAGAATTGAAAAGCAGTTGACGTTTTTGAAAGAAACATGTGCAGGTGAAGCTCTCTTCCTTTTTGAGAGATGATTAAATGCAAAATCTTGATTCAACACATATTACTTTTGTGCACTTTATTTCACATCTCCATGACGAACCCCTAAGGCGTCCAGGAAGAAAGAGTAGAGTGGCAGACAAAAAGAGCAACCTTTCCCCTTGGTACCATCTCAACCAGCTGCTTAGTTCATTCATCTCAAGGCCTACCATCTGGGCTTCTCTGGTTTGTCTGATTCTTGTTTTGGGGACCGTTTCTATTCACAAGGCTGTGAACAGAGGGTGGTGTTGGGAGGCTGTGTGGGGGTGGGGGAAGCCCTTCTTTCCTTTCCACATGAGACCCAGTGGACAATCCAGGCCCTGCCCACTGCATTGAGTGTACAGCAACAGTATCAACGGTGATGCTGGTTAACAACTCATATTCCTGGAATCCACTCCGTTGGCTACTGACTGTGTGTGCTGGGAGACCTGGAAGCTTTCTTGATGATTTAAAATGACAGCAAAGTCTGAGCACATTGGAAAATCTTCACATTTCTGCAAGTGCCACACACCTCCAGAAGGAACCACAAGTCTTGCCTGAAATGGTCAAGGTATAAGTATTGGACTCAACGTTGGCAGGTCTCCACCTTTGCTATGGAAGTCAAACGATTTTTCTTTGTAGTGAAAATGAATCATACTGAACGTTCACATACTTCTAGAGCATTTGAAAAGCCCTAACTTGTAGAAATCTGCTGTACGAGTTCCTTGAAAGCAAGAACCTATATTTATGGATACGTATTAATGCCTTATATTTTGCCTTGATTATAGTGTACACATCAACCCAGGAAAGAAAGAATTCAATCGCCAAATATACAAAGAGATCAAAAGTGCCGAGCCAAGTGACACCTTCAGGCCTCCAAGATCTTTTCTGTCTTTCACACACTAAGTAAATACTGAGCACCTACGATGAGCTAGGAGGCGTGTAATAAATTTCTGGAAATAGAATGCGGAGAGAAGAAGACACAGAGTTCCTGCTTTCACTGAGAGGAATTTAATGATACATCACAGCCAGATCCTTTGAAAACTTATTGTGGGACCTGTTCCCTCACCAAAACCTGGGTGTCAGCAAAGGCTTTTCAGAGTAACAATTGATTTGTGATCCATAGGTTGAACCTACGTAAACCAGGGTTAAGATGCAGGAAGAATTTCACACAGGGAAAATAGCATCTTGGAAGGCTATGTGACCAGGGAAACTTAGGACATTCTAGAAATGAAAAATGCCCTATGGGATGGAAGCCAAAGAGTGCAGAGGGCATTCCAGTGAAAAGACATCAGAGACAAACTTCGGGAACAAGCAATGAAGGGATGTGATCATATATTCAATATGATGGGAAAATCCAAGAGCAGTTGTGGCAGGGAGGTGATAGAATTACATCTGCATTTCCAAAAGTTCATCTTGCTCCATAACACTAATGATTGGAGCGACTCAACTGCAGATTACAAGGAGGGACCACTTCCTCGAATCCGATTGGGCCTCACTGCGATGTCTATCAATAACAAATGCTAGAGAAGATGTGGACCAAAGGGAACTCTACTCCACATGCAGACTGTGTGGGTGAATTCTCTAAGAAATTACGGGAAGAAGTGCTCCATCTTGTTTATTGCATTGTGTTTAGGGGAACTAATTTGGAATTAGTGGAGCCCATTTCTCAGTATATTATTTCCAAACTAGGCAACTATAATTACAGTCTGATAAGATGGAACTCAAATAACTTCTGAATGTTAATTTATTTTGAAAGAGGAAATAATCTTGCAAGAGAAATATAGACAAACAGGAAAAGCATAGTTGTCAATATATTAACCTAGAGATGCTTCAAATATTGTTTAAGAAATATGAAAGTTTCATGGAGTATTTCACATGAAGGAATTATTTCCTCTTAAAAGTCAAAAGGGCTTCCCTGGTGGCTCAGAGGTTAAAGCATCTGCCTGCAATGCAGAAGACCTGGGTTTGATCCCTGAGTCAGAAAGATCCCCTGGAGAAGGAAATGGCAACCCACTCCAGTATTCTTGCCCGGAGAATCCCATGGATGGAGGAGCCTGGTGGTCTACAGTCCACGGGGTCGCAAAGAATCAGATACTACTGAGCAACTTAACTAACTTAAAAGTCAAAAAGGATTATGAGTCCACTCATAAAAATGATTTGTTCTTCAGTTTTATCATGAATTACCTGACTAAAGGATGATTATTTATTGTATTATTCCTTCAAAATTATAGCACATTGTTCACTTTCCAGATTTTTATTTAATTGATATTTATTTAACATTGACTCTGTGCCAGCACTGCAAAACCCACCCACACACCCTACACCAATTTTGTGATGATTTCATTAGAAACCACTTAATCAAGCAAATTCTATAGTTACCTCTATTTTACATCCTAAATTGGCACATTATATGTCACCCTACTTAACACTATTAAGATTATCTCTTTTTTTTAAAATTCTTGATAAATATAATTCCTTGCTTCCTCACAAAATAATTTAAATTATATAAAAACTGGAACTTTGTCTAATTTATCACTGTATTCTTAGCTCTTAGAAGAATATTAGTACTAGATAGTCAAAGACTCGTATTAAATGAAAATGATTTCAGTGGGTCTCAAAATAACTTGTCTTTAAAAGGCATTGGTGCCATTTAAAGTAGATATTAGGTTTCCATTTTCTCATCAATGATTCGTTTCATTGGTTTTGTCATTTCAGATCACTTTCTTGAACATCAGATCATGGAAGATAGAAATAATGTTACTGAATTTATCCTCTTAGAACTTTCTATGGACAAGAAAGTCCAGATCCTCTGCTTTTTATTTTTCTTATTCTGTTACCTGGCTATTTGGTTGGGGAATTTGATCATTGTGATTTCTATTACATGCAGTCAGCTAATCACCCAGCCCATGTACTTCTTCCTTAACTGCCTTGCACTCTCAGACCTCTTCTACACCTCCACTGTGACACCCAAACTCATGACTGACTTACTGATGGAGAAAAAGGCCATTTCCTATAAAAACTGCATGACACAGCTTTTCACCACCCACTTCTTTGAGGGGGGATTGAGGTCTTCACCCTCACAGGGATGGCCTGTGACTGCTATGTGGCCGTCAGCAAACCTCTCCACGACGCCATCACCATGAACAGGCAAAAACGTCACTCAATTCTCATAGCGTCGTGCAGGGGGACTTCTTCATTCTCTTGGTCTCTTTCTTCTTGCGATTGTTTGACCTTTCTGTGGCCCCAGTGAAATAGATCACTATTTCCGTGATGCATATCTTTTGTTGAAACTAGCCTGCACTGATACTCACAAAATTGGCTTTTTTGTCATTGCAGTTCTGGCTTGATGGGACTGGTGCTCTTTGTGGTTTTGATGGCCTCCTACACTTTGATTCTGTATAATGTGTGCACATATTCTGCAGAAAGCCACCATAAAGCACTTTCCACCTGTAGTTCCCACATCACAGTCCGTGATCCTCTTTTTCACACCTGTCATCTTTGTTTACATTAGACCTGCCACAACATTACCAGAAGATAAAGTGTTTACGCTCTTCTACACAATTATTGTCCCCATGCTCAACCCGCTTATCTACACACTTAGAAACATGGAGATGAAAAATTCCATAAGAAGAGTTTGGTGCAATAAAAGGTTCTGGGAAGGGAGCTTAATGATCTGAAGGTCATTCGTCTGACTCCAGTGACTGTCTTCTCATCACTCCCTCTGTTGCTGATTCTCTCCTGCTAATGGGAAAATCAGTCAGAATGTGTAAAAGCCAAGCCTCCAACAACAGCTTGCCTTCGGTGGTTCCTTCTTTATTTTCCTCTCAATGTGTTTTCCTTGATTTCACTTTTCACTAATAATCCCCTTTGTTTAAAAAAAAAAAAGAAAAGAAAAGAAAACTTTTTACAGAGTAAAAACACAGTGAAAAGTCTGGAGGGAGAGTGATCCTGCCTGTATTGAAGGCTAAACCTGGGGGAGACTTCGCTCTCAAAATACTTGGCCTCAAGGTATAAAAGGTAATAATATGTTAAAAGGTAAAAGACAGTTGAAGAATCCACCTGCTAATGCAGGAGACACAGGTTCAATCCTTGGGCCAGGAAGATCCTCTGGAGAAGGAAATGGCTACCCACTCCAGTGTTTTTGCCTGGGAAATCCCATGGAGAGAGGAATCTGGTGGGCTACAGCCCATGGGGATGCAAAACAGCTGGACATGATTCAGCGACTAACAAAAAAAAACAAAAAGGCAGTTATAGGAAAATAAGAACAATCACATACTGCAAACTCCTTTCAGAACTATATACCTAGCCTCGTATCCTACAACTCTAGATTTCTTTTAATCAAGTACCTAGAGATCTTTTTGTGTGTATTTGTGAACTGTGATTATTTTACTTAAGTGAAAAGAATATATAGATCTAAATACAACATAGTGTAAAGTCCAGCCTTATAGTCTACATGGCAAGTCTTACAGTCTGAAAAGCAAGTCACTGTGTGATCTGTTTGTGAAGTAACATTGTAAGTATTTAAAAAAATATATATGTGTGTATATATATATATATATATATATATATATATATATACAAACTCTTGCTATTTTAACTGGGTTTGACATTAAGTATACATGATCAAGGAATAAATAAACTACAACTGACTTTGCTACAAAAAAGAAGAAAATATAAATCCTTTAGTTCCTCAAAATAGATGATTTATTTCAAAGTAAAAGACTTTCACTTCGTTTCTAATTTCAAGTGTAGAATAATCCTAAAATAATATTTGACAAAATATAGATCAGACTCAGTGATGGGAATATATATATATTCTGCTGCTGTGCTTAGGTGTTTCTCTCTGTGGCCACATGGACTGTAGCCCACCAGGCTTCTCTGTCCATGGGGATTCTCCAGGCACAAATATCAGAGTGGGTTGCCATGTTCTCCTCCAGGGGATCTTCCCAAGCCAGGGACTGAACCCAGGTCTCCCATACTGCAGGCAGACTCTTTACCAACTGAGCCATCAGGGAAGCCCAAGTATACTGGAGTGGGTAGCCTATCTCTTCTCCAGGGGATTTTCCTGACCCAGGAATCAACCAGAGGTCTCCTGCATTGCAGATGGATTCTTTACCAGGTGAGCTACCAGGAAGTCTAATGTGTATACATCCATACCTATAGGATTTTCATGATTTTCTAGTGCAAAGTATACATTTTGTTTGAAATACATTTTTAAGATTGCTGCATTTTCTTATGAAAATGTGCATAGTTTTGGATATAAAATGTAACTATTGATAGTATAGATTTGTATTCTATATAATGAGTTAAACTATATTTAATACTATAGATTTATTTTAGGTAATAGGATATTTTCTAATGTTTCTCTCTCAAATAATGTAATATTTTTTAGAATTAATAGGAAAGATTATGAATTTTAAAGAATCATATTATTAATATGTCATAAAAATGTTGTTAACTGTTCTCCACACAAAGATAGGCCATATTAATATTTGGCTATATTATGTGTGTGTCTCCTTCAGAATTTTCCACAGTTTATTGTGATCCACACAGTCAAAGGCTATGGCATAGTCAAGAAAGCAGAAATAGAAGTTTTTCTGGAACTCTCTTGCTTTTTCGATGATCCAGCAGATGTTGGCAATTTGATTTCTGGTTCCTCTGCCTTTTCTAAAACCAGCTTGAACATCTGGAAGTTCATGGTGCACGTATTGCTGAAGCCTGGCTTGGAGAATTTTGAGCATTACTTTACTAGCAACAAAGACCTGTCTAGTCAAAGCTATAGTTTTTCCAGCAGTCATGTATGGATGTGAGAGTTGGACTCTAAAGAAAGCTGAGGGCCGAAGAATTGATGCATTTGAACTGTGGTGTTGGAGAAGACTCTTGAATGTCCCTTGGACTACAAGGAGATCCAACCAGTCCATCCCAAAGGAGATCAGTCCTGGGTGTTCATTGGAAGGACTGATGTTGAAGCTAAAACTCCAACACTTTGGCCACCTGATGAGAAGAGCTGACGCATTTGAAAAGACCCTGATGCTTGGAAAGGTTGAGGGGAGGAGGAGAAGGGGACAACAGAGGATGAGATGGCTGGATGGCATCACTGACTCAATGGACATGGGTTTGGGTGGACTCCGGGAGTTGGTGATGGACAGGGAGGCCTGGTTTGCTGCAGTACATGGGGTCTCAAAGAGTCAGACACGACTGAGGGACTGAACTGAACTGAATATGTATGTGTCTTATTTTTGTACTTGCAAGATACTTTGCAAATATTATTTTCATATTTTGCTTCATATTTACATGTCAAAAAAGAATGGTGTTTCAGAATTGTAAATAATAATCTTAAGGAGGCAAAAGTTATCAAAGTAACTGAATGAATATGTAGTAAATAATGTAAATTAACCAAATCTTACTTATTTTCCCAATTGAATTATCTCCTCAAGTGGATCAGTTGTTTGGAGTTACATTTTCATAAAGATCATCCATTCATCTTCCCAGATAGTTGCGAATATCTGGTAATAACTGATATTTTTCAATATCCCCATCTCTGTGTTTGCTTATAGTGTTTAATAGCCTTCCATAGAGACCTCAGTTCTGCCTTCATGTGTAAATTAAGCATAAACCATAATCCATGACCTTCAGCCACGAACTACAGAGTTTAATACCAGATATTTTGGGTGAGGAATTTTTAAAAAAGATGCTTACAATATATGCCATTCTTATCTCTCTTGTTAATAAGTACAAGTACTAGGAAACAAAGAGGCCAGAATATATTGCTTCATTTCACAGAGACATCATTCATACAAATCTCTCTCTCTCGGAATGAGGCTTAAAATAAGACATTATTCTGCCTGCCTCATTCAGTCTGGATTCATGAGCAGTTCAGGTTGTGGGGTGGTGGTTGCTTTTCGCTAGTAAATCACACTGTATGAGAAAACTCATATACTGATTTTAATTCCTATTGCGTGGGGATTTCTTATGTTATGTCGGTTCAGTTCAGTTCAGTCGCTCAGTCCTGTCCGACTCTTCGTGACCCCATGAATCGCAGCACGCCAGGCCTCCCTGTCCATCACCAACTCCTGGACTTCACTTAGACTCATGTCCATCGAGTCAGTCATGCCATCCAGCCATCTCATCCTCTGTCGTCCCCTTCTCCTCTTGCCCCCAATCCCTCCCAGCATCGGAGTCTTTTCCAAAGAGTCAACTCTTTGCATGAGGTGGCCAAAGTACTGGAGTTTCAGCTTTAGCATCATTCCTTCCAAAGAAATCCCAGGGCTGATCTCCTTCAGAATGGACTGGTTGGATCTCCTTGCAGTCCAAGGGACTCTCAGGAGTCTTCTCCAACACCACAGTTCAAAAGCATCAATTCTTCGGTGCTCAGCCTTCTTCATGGTCCAACTCTCACATCCAAACATGACTACAGGAAAAACCATAGCCTTGACTAGACGGACCTTTGTTGGCAAAGTAATGTCTCTGCTTTTGAATATGCTATCTAGGTTGTTCATAACTTTTCTTCCAAGGAGTAAGCGTCTTTTAATTTCATGGCTGCAGTCACCATCTGCAGTGATTTTGGAGCCCCCCAAAATAAAGTCTGATACTGTTTCCACTATTTCCCCATCTATTTCCCATGAAGTGATGGGTGCAGATGCTGTGATCTTCGTTTTCTGCATGTCGAGCTTTAAGCCAACTTTTTCACTCTCCACTTTCACTTTCATCAAGAGGCTTTTTAGTTCCTCTTCACTTTCTGCCATAAGGGTGGTGTCATCTGCATTTCTGAGGTTACTGATATTATCCTGGCAATCTTGATTCCAGCTTGTGTTTCTTCCAGTCCAGCATTTCTCATGATGTACTCTGCATAGAAATTAAATAAGCACGGTGACAATATACAGCCTTGATGTACTCCTTTTCCTATTTGGAACCAGTCTGTTTTTCCATGTCCAGTTCTAACTGTTGCTTCCTGACCTGCATACAGATTTCTCAAGAGGCAGGTCAGGGGTTCTGGTATTCCCATCTCTTTCAGAATTTTATACAGTTTATTGTGATCCATGCAGTCAAAGGCTTTGGCATAGTCAATAAAGCAGAAATAGATGTTTTTCTGGAACTCTCTTGCTTTTTCCATGATCCAGCAGATGTTGGCAATTTGATCTCTGGTTCCTCTGCCTTTTCTAAAACCAGCTTGAACATCTGGAAGTTCACGGTTCGTGTATTGCTGAAGCCTGGCTTGGAGAATTTTGAGCATTACTTTACTAGCATGTGAGATGAGTGCAATTGTGCGGTAGTTTGAGCATTCTTTGGCATTGCTTTCTTTGGGATTGGAATGAAAACTGACCTTTTCCAGTCCTGTGGCCACTGCTGAGTTTTCCAAATTTGCTGGCATATTCAGTGCAGCACTTTCACAGCATCATCTTTCAGGAGTTGAAATAGCTCCTCTGGAGTTCCATCACCTCACTAGCTTTGTTCATAGTGATGCTTTCTAAGGCCCACTTGACTTCACATTCCAGGATGTCTGGCTCGAGGTCAGTGATCACACCGTCGTGATTATCTGGGTCGTGAAGATCTTTTCTGTACAGTTCTTCTATGTATTCTTGCCACCTCTTCTTAATATCTGCTGCTTCTGTTAGGTCCATACCATTTCTGTCCTTTATCGAGCCCATCTTTGCATGAAATGTCCCCTTGGTATCTCTCATTTTCTTGAAGAGATCTCTAGTCTTTCCCATCCTGTTGTTTTCCTCTATTTCTTTGCATTGATCGCTGAGGAAGGCTTGCTTATCTCTCCTTGCTGTTCTTTGGAACTCTGCATTCAGATGCTTATATCTTTCCTTATCTCCTTTGCTTTTCACTTCTCTTCTTTTTACAGCTAAGTCATACAGTGACTCACTTAGTGGCTCAGTCACACACTTGAGAATGTAAGGAACAACACTTCTTGAAACAGGCAATATCGAAAACAATAGCAGTAATAGTAGAATCATAAGAAGTTAAGTCAAGAACTTCTATTAGGTGTAGCCCAGTGACATCTCCATGTCATCTGACTTAGTTTGCTAAATGACTATAGCTTGCTGTTGATATCCTGCTTGTAGATCCTGAGCATCTGATCTTTATTCAAAGACTGGTTATTGAGATAAGCTTTAGAAACAAACTCAGAATGTCCTTTTTAACAACTTAATTCAACCTCTTAGCAATGTAACATAACCACAAGGAACTATCTAAGGAGTGAGT
>NW_027218768.1:0-8793 GCF_027580195.1 Bos mutus
GCTGTCAGTCCCCTGATCAAAATTACATGGCGCGTGATCCCGGGCTTTTGGAAAAAAAGGTCAGTGCCGTACCAAATTTTTTCAAAACAGCCCCCGATCGGGTAAAACGGTCATGATACCAGTATGTCATGTAGTCATGAACTGGGCTTATCAGCCACGTATCGGGTAGGTCCGTGATCAGGGCCTGCGGCTCCTATTCTGCGGGTCATCATGAAATTTTCCAACTGCAAAATTTCGTGGTCTCGCCCAAATTGGGAGCTGGCGTGATTCCTGCCTGGTCACCTGCTGATTGTGCAGTTGAGCAGCATGATTCAGTGCTGCTGAGCTCATGCTTTTCTTGCCTGCTGATTGCGTGGGTACGTGTCTGCTCAGCTCTTTGGTGTAAGCCTCTGAGGTCCTGTTCGGTCGCCACCTGCGAGGACCAGCTAACTGATCAGGGTATTGAAGGAGAGAGATGGCCTGGCGACTATTTATATGCTAATCAGAATGTCAGAAGAATAGTATGAGGATGAGCTCAGTAGGAAAATTCGGTGGAAAGGGCTGAAGTAGCTTGTTTCTGGAGACCAATCAAACTTCAAGACGAAGTTTGTATCACTTACGTGAGCCATGGTGTCCTCTTGAATAGCGGAGGTGCCTCACCTAGATACCTTCTAGTGGTCTTGCGCCCAGGCATAATTAGTAAGCAGTGGTGGGTTCCACTTCAGATGGAGCTCAGCTGGAGATTAAAGGGAAGAATGACAAGGAACTTATGAACTGGAGCTGTAGTTAACTTTGCAGAGAGGCAGGATGGTGGTGAGGACAGCCTCAGTGAAATAAGGTGAGCACAAAGCAACAGTAGGCAGACTCTGGTTTTTGGGAAGATCTCAAGAATATCGGGTGGACTCCTGAGGCTCATCCGCATTTCGCGTATGCGACTCCTTCCTCATGACCTTTGTCAGAGTGGAATGCCTCACGCTCGGCACATCATCAGTGCATGCTCGATCCGATATCAGTACATGATCAGACCGCGTGATCACTGACTGCACAGTCAGGTGATCAGCGCCTCTCAGATCGCGTGATCACCGTATGATAAACCGTGATCAGTGAGCGACCAGCCGCGTGATCACTGCATGCGCGGTCAGGTGGTCTGTTCCTGATAGCCACGAGTCAGTCGTGCACGAGTCCCATGATCAGCGCCTGTCGTCACTGATCATGCCTGAAGACGTGTCAGGGCCGATCAGCGCGTCATCGTGCATGCGCATGCGGTCATGTGCCGTGATCAGTCTGCACGTCCCTGATCAGCGCCTGTCAGTGCTGAAGCCTGTAAACGCGTGATCAGTGCGTGAGGGCATGATCGGTGATCGCCTCTTAGTAGCGCAGTCGCGTATCATGCGCTGCCACGTGATACATGCTGATCATGATCTCATCAGCCACGTGATCAGCGGCTGCAGAGTCCCGTGATCGGGCCTGCTGAGCTGCGTGATTCCTGCCGGCTCATCTGCATGACACTGCCAGCTGGCTGCGGTTTCCCCTGTGCGGCTCATCTAGCTTGACAATTGGCCAGCTGAGCTGCGTGATTCCTGCCTGGTCACCTGCGTGTGCAGTTGAGCAGCATGATTCGTCCTGGTGAGCTCCCTTATTGCCTGCTGATTGCGTGGTTCGTGTCTACTCAGCTCTTTGAGTTGCCTCCTGAGGTCCCTGTTGAGCGACCTGCGAAGCCAGCAGCTGATCAGGTATTGAAGCAGAGCTGGCCTAGGGACATTTATATGCTAATCAAGATGTCAAGAATAATAGTGAGGATAGCTCAGTAGGAAAATTCGTGGAAAAGAGGACTGAAGCAGCTTGGTTTCTGTGGAGACCAATCAAACTTCAAGACAAGAAGTTTGCTCACCGTGAGCCAGGGCACCCTGTGAATAGCGGAAGGTGCATCACCTAGAACCTTCTCAGGTGGGTCTTGGCCCAGGCATAAATAGTAAGCGTGGTGGGTTCAGCTCGTGGAGACTCAGCTGGAAGTTAAAGGAAGAATGACAGGAACTTTCAGACTGGGCTGTAAGTAACTCTTTGACAGAGGCGAGATGGTGGTGAGGACACTCCCAGTGAAATAGGTGAGCACAAAGCAATACAGTAGGCAGACTCTGGTTTTTTTTGGGGAGATTCTCAGAATATCCAGGTGGCTCCTGAGGCTCAGTCCGCATTTGCTATGCGAGCCTCCTTCCTCATGCCTTAGTCAAGTGGAATGCCTCACGGCTCGCACATCATCAGTGCATGCTCAGTCGATATCAGTACGTGATCAGACTCGTGATCACTGCTGCGATCGGTGATCGCGCCTCTCAGTCCCGTGATCACTATGAAAACGCCGTGATCAGTGAGCGACCAGCGCACGTGATCACTGCATGCGAGTCAGGTGGTCTGTTCTGATTGACGGGTCCGATGCGTGACGTCCATGATCAGCGCCTGTCGGGCACTGATCGCTGCCTGATAAACTGCTGATCAGGGCCCGATCAGCCCGTCATCGGGGCATCGCGCCCGCGGTATCAGTGCATGATAGCCACGTGATCGGTGCGTGCACCGTCCCATGATCAGCGCCTGTGGTCACTGATCATTCCTGATAAACCGTGATCAGTGCATGATGGGCGGATCGGTGCCCGATCCAAACCGTCTTCCCCGTGCCCGGCGCCCGGGGAAAACAGTACGCAGTAGCCCGTGATCAGTGCGCTAAAGGGCATTAGTCTGGACGATGCCCAGATCAATGGCTGCAGGGTCCCGTGATCGCTGGCCTGCTGAGCCCGTGATTTCCTGCGGCTCATCTGCGACAACTGCCAGCTGAGCTGCGTGATTTCTGTCGGTTCCTCTGTGACAGTGCCAGCTGAGCGCCCTGATTCCTGTGGCTCATCTGGCGGCATTGCCAGCTGAGCTGCGTGATTCCTGCCGGTCACCTGTTGTTGGTGCCCGTTGAGCAGAAAGTTCTCCTGGTGGGCTCCATGCTTGTGCCTGCTGATTGCGTGGTTCGTGTCTACTCAGCTCTTTGAGTTTGCCTCCTGAGGTCCCTGTTGGGCGCCACCTCCCGAGGGACCGCAGCTGACCCGGGGTATTAGCAGAGCAGCTAGAGCGATTTTATACTAATCAAAGAAAAAAAAGAATAATAGTTAGGTAGCTCAGTGGGAAAAATTCGGGGGAAAAGGGGGCTGAACAGCGGTTTCTGCGGAGCCAAAAAAATTTAAAGGGAAATAAGAAGTTTGCACCACCCTGGGCCCACAGGCACCTGAGAAAGCGGACGGTGCCTCACCCCGAACACCTTCTCGAGTGGGTCTTAGCCAGGCATAAATAGTAAGCTGGTAGGTTCGAGCTCCAGATGGAGACTCAGCTGGAAGTTAAAGGGAAGATGACAGAACTTGAACTGGGCTGTAAGTTAATCTTTTAAAAGAGCGAGATGGGGGTGGGGACCCCAGTGAAATATGGTGAGGCTAAAGCAGCATAGGCAGACTCTGGTTTTTGGGGAGATTCTCAAGAATATCGGGTGGACTCCTGAGGCTCGATCCGCATTTGCGTATGCGAGCCTCCTTCCTCATGACCTTTGTCAGGGTGGGAAAACCTCACCCGGGTCCGCGCCCTAGTGCATGCTCAGTCCGCTATCCCGTACGTGATCCGACCGTGATCACTGGCTGCTGTCAAAGGGGATCAGCGCCTCTCGTCGCGTGTTTTGTCCAGTAAACCTGTCAGTGAGCGACCAGCCGCGTGATCACTGCATGCGCGATCAGGTGGTCAGTTCCCGATTACCACAAAGGGCAGTCGTGCACGTCCCAGATCAGCGCCTGTCGGTCACTGATCACTGCCTGATAAACACGTGATCAGGGCCCCATCAGCCACTCGTCAATTTCATGCGGGCGGATCAGTGCGCAGTAGCCACGTGATCGGGGTGCACAGTCCCCTTATCAGCACCTGTCAGTCGCGTCATTGCCTGATAAAGCGTGATCAGTGCATGATGAGGCGTAGTGATCGGGGCCTGATCATGCGTCTTCGTGCCGGGGGCATTCGGGTGATCGGGGCATGATGTACGTGATCAGTGCATGCTGAGTCATGTGATCTGGACTTGATCCCAGCCCTGATCAGCGGCTGCGAATCCCCTGATCAGGGCCTGCTGAGCTGCGTGATTCCTCCGGCTCATCTGTATGACAACTGCCAGCTGAGCTGCGGATTCCTGCGGTTCCTCTGGTGACGATTGGCGGGTGGGCTCGTGATTCCTGCCTGGTCAATTGCGATTATTGCCAGTTGAGCAGCGAGTTCCTCCTGCTGAGCTCCTACTTGTGCCTGCTGATTCGTGGGTTTTGTGTTTGCTCAGCTCTTTGGTAATTTCCTCCTGAGGTCTCTATTGGCCACCTGCAGGACCAGCCCAGCTGATCAGGGTATTAGAAGCAGAGATGGCCTAAACGAAAAATTATATGCTAATCAGAATGTCAGAATAATAGTCGGGGGATAGCTCAGTAGGAAAATTCGGTGGAGAAAAAGGGCTAGGGGGCTTGGTTCGGGAACCAATCAAACTTAGACAAAGTTTGTATCATTTCTAGGCAAGGTGTCCTCTTGAATAGCGGAATTCCCCAACCTAGATACCTTCTCAGTGGGTCTTACTTGGGCCCCGGCATAAATAATAAGCATGGTGGGTTCCTATCCCAAAATGGAGACTGAGCTGGAAGTTAAGGGAGAATGACAAGGAGCAATGGTGGGCTGTAAGTTAACTCTTTGACAGAGAAGGCGAGGATGGTGGTGGGGACGGGCCCCCGTGAAATGTAAGTGAGGCACAAAAGCAATACAGTAGGCAGACTCTGGTTTTTTTTGGGAAATGCTCGAGAATATCCGGGTGGCCTCTGAGGCTCCCTCCGCATTTGCGTATGCGAGCCTCCTTCCTCATGACCTTTGTCCAAGTGGAATGCCTCACGTTCGGCATCATCAGTGTATGCTCAGTCGATATCAGTACCCGGGTCGAACCGCGTGATCACCAAATACTGATCAGGTGATGGCCCCCTCTCGATCGCGTGATCACCCTATGATAAACCGTGATCAGTAAAAAACCAGCCACGTGATCACTGCATGCGCGATCCGGTGGTCAGTTCCCCGATCAGCCACGTGGGCGATGTTTGCCCGTCCCATGAACAGCGCCTGTTTGGTCCTGATCATTGCCTGAAAGCGTGATCAGTGCCCGATCGACCATGTGATCTTGCTGATCCAGCCCGTCATCGGGGCATGCGAAGTCCGTGGTCGGGGCTGGCCAGGTGACCCGGTCATGCTGAGTCCCGTGAACTGGACGATCAGCCCGTGATCAGCGGCTCGGGGTCCCGTGATCAGGGCCCCTGCTGAGCTCGTGATTCCTGCGGCTCATCTCCCTGACGGTGCAGCTGAGCTGCGTGATTCCTTGGGCTCATCTGCTGACATTGCCAGGTGGGGCCTGCGTATTCCCCTGCCTGGTACCTGCTTGATTGTGGGGGGTTGAACAGCATGATTCGCCCCTGGTGGGCTCATGCTTTTTGCCTGCATTCGTGGTTGTGTCTACTCAGCTCTTTGATGTTGCCTCCTGAGGTCCCTGTTAGGGCCACCTGCTGGGACCACCCCCAGCTGACCCAGGGTGTTGAAGCAGGCTGGCCTGGCGACTATTATATTTAATCAAGATGTCCAAGAATGTATGAGGATAGCTCAGTAGGAAAATTCGGTGGAAAAGGGCTGATAGCTTGGTTTCTGCGGGGCCCCCAAAATCAAACTTCAAGACAAGTTTGCACCGCTACGTGAGCACGGGCGCCCTCTCAAATAGCAAGTTGCCTCACCCTGACACCTTTACTCAGGTAGATGTTAAAGCTGAGCATAAATTAGTAAGCATGGTGGGTTCCAGCGCTCAGATGGAGACTCAGCTGGAAGTTAAAGGAAGAATGACGGAACTTTATAGGTGGAATAAAGTTAACTCTTAGGACTGAGAGAGCGACATGGTGGTGAAGAGACAGCCCCCAGTGAAATCAGAGGTGAGAAGCACAAAGCAGCGTAGGCGAACTCTGGTTTTTTTGAGATATCGAATATCGAGGTGGACTCTGAGGCGCCGATCCGCATTGGTATGCCGACCCTCCTTCTCGCGACCTTTGTCCAGTGGAATGCTCCCCGATCTCCGGCACATGATCAGTGCATGCTAGTCACGATATCGGTGCTGGTCAGCCGCGGGATCTCGGCGGCACAATCAGGTGATCCGCGCCTCTGTCACGTGATGCGGATGATAACACGTGATCGGTGAGCAACCAGCCACGTGATCGCTGCATGCGCTGGTCAGGTGGTCTGTTCTGATAGCCACGGTCGGTCGTTGCACGATCCCATGATCGCTCTGTCGGTCACTGATCGCCTGCAGTAAAACGACATCCAGTGCTGATCAGGCGGTCGTCCCATCATTATGCTGATCACGGAATCGATGCGCGATAGCACGTGATCATCGTGCACGATCCCGCGATCAGCACCGCCGGTCATCTGGTCATTGCCGATAAACACGTGATCAGTGCATGATGAAACATGTGATCGGTGCCTGATCGGCGAAGTCTTCAGTGCGTGTGCGGTCAGGTGATCGGTGCGCTGATAGCTACGTGTTCGGTGCGTAACAGTCGCGGAATCTGAACTTGATCGGCCACGTTATCCGGCGTTCGCGGATCCCGTGGTCGGGGCCTGCTGAGCTGCGTGTTCTGCCGACCATCGCGGCAGCACCAGCTGAGCTGCGTGATTCCACCAGCCGATTTCTCTGTGACAATTGACAGCTGAGCTCGTGGTCCTGCCTGGTCTCGCAGCGATTATTGCCAGTGAGCAACGTGATTAATCACTGCTGGGCTCCGCCGCTGACTGCCTGCTGATTGCGTGTTCGTGTCTGCTCGGCTCTTTGGTGTATCGCCTCCTGAAGATCACCTGTTCGAATTGCCACCTGCCCAGGGACCGGCGCGGCTGATCCGGGGTGTTAGAGCAGGGATGGTACTGGGCGATGGTTGTTGTAGTGGAGATGTCAGAATAATAGTATGAGGCTCAGTAGGAAAATTCGGTGGAGAAAGGGCTGAGTAGCTTGTTTCTGTGGGAAACCCAAATCAACTTCAAGACAAGTTTGTTTTTCACTTACGTGGAACATGGTGTCCTCTTGAATAGCGGAAGGTGCCTCACCCCGGAAAACCTTCTCAGTGGGTCTTAGCAGCCCAGGCATAATTATAAGCATGGTGGAGTTCCTCCCTTCAGATGGAGTAGGCTGGAAGTTAAAGGAAGGGACAAGAACTTTATGAACTGGGCTGTAAGTTAACTCTTTGACAGAGAGGTGAGATGGTGGTGGAGGACGCCCCAGTGAAATCAGAGGTGAACACAAAGCATACATAGAGCAGACTCTGGTTTTTGGGGGAGATGCGAGAATATCCCGGGGGGACTCCCGGGCTCCATCCCATTTGCATATGCCGAGCGTCCTTCCTCATGACCTTTGCAAGTGGAATGCCTCACATGCTCGGCACATCATCAGTGTATGCTCAGTCGATTCAGTACATGTCAGACTACGGATCCCCGACTGCTGATCAGGTGATCAGCGCCTCTCAGTCACGTGATCACCCCTGCTTGATAAACCGCGTTCGTGAGCGACCAGCCACGTGATCACTGTGTGCAGTCAGGTGGTCAGTTCTGATCCAACCAGCATTGATCAGTGCGTGCACAGTCCATGATCAAGCGCTGTCAGTCACTGATCATTGCCTGAAAAAACTGCGTGATCAGTGCTGGGTAGACATGGCGATGTCTGTGCCTGATCAGCCACGTCATCAGTGCATCGCAGTCGCGTGATCAGTGCATGATAGCCAGGTGATCAGTGCATGCTGAGTCACGTGAACTGAACGATCAGCCGCGTGATCAAGCGGCTGCAGGATCCGTGATCAGGGCCTGCTGAGCTGCGTGATTCCCTGCCCGGCTCATCTGCGCGTGGTGCCAGCTGAGCTGCGTGATTCCTAATAGGCTCATCTGTGACAATTTTGCCAGGTGAGCTGCGTGATCCTCCCTGCCTGGTCACCTGCTTGATTGTGCCAGTTGAACTGGCATGATTAGGTCCTGGTGAGCTCCATGCTTGTGCCTGCTGATTGCGTGGACCGTGTCACTCGCTCTTTGAGTGTGCCTCCTGGTCCCTGTTAGAGCGCCACCTGCTGGATCGCCATGATCAGGTATTGAAGCAGAGCTGGCCTAAGCGACTATTTATGCTAATCAAGATGTCAAGAATAATAGTATGAGGACAAGCTCAGTAGGAAAATTCGGTGGAGAAAGAGACTGAACAGCTTAGTTTCTGAGAGACCAATCAAACTTCAAGACAAAGAGTTTGCACCACTTACGTAGGCATGACACCTGTCAGAATAGCAGATGATTGCCTCACCTAGACACCTTCGAGTGGGTCTTAGCAGGCATAAATAGTAGCGTGGTGGTTCGGGCTCCAGATGGAGACTCAGCTGGAGTTAAAGGGAAGAATGACAAGCAATGGTGGAGCTGTAAGTTAGCTCTTTGACAGAGAGGCGAGATGGTGGTGGGTGCAGTCCCCAGTGAAATATTAGGTGAGGCACAAAGCAATACAGTATAGGCAGACTCTGGTTTTTTTTTTGGGAGATTCTCAGAGTATCCGGGTGGCCTCCTGAGGCTCCATCCCATTCGTATGCGAGCCTCCTTCCTCATGACCTTTGTCCAGAGTGGAAATGCCTCACCGGCTCGGCGCATCATCAGTGCATGCTCAGTCGCGATATCAGTACATGATCGAACCGCATTGATCACTGACTGCACAGTCAGGTGATCAGCGCC
>NW_027218769.1:0-10397 GCF_027580195.1 Bos mutus
CCCAGCGGGCGATTATCAAGCAGCTGAGCAGCCATGAATCCTGCTGGCCCTGGCGTTTTTAAGCACATGAGCAGCTGAATCCTGCGGCCCATCTGGCGATTATCAAGCAGATAAGCAGCCATGAAATATGCAGGCCCAGCTGGCGTTTGTCAAGCAGATGAGCAGCCATGAATCCTGCTGCCCAGCTGGCGATTATCAAACAAATGGCAGGCATGAATCCTCCAGCCCAGCTGGCGATTATCAAGCAGATGAGCAGGCATGAATCATGCCCAGCGGCGATTATCAAGCAGCTGAGCAGGCATGAATCCCTGCGGCCCATCTGGCGATTATCAAGCAGCTGAGCAGGCATGAATGATGCGGCCCAGCTGGGGTTTATCAAGCAGATGAGCAGCCATGAATCCTGCAGCCCAGCTGGCGATTATCAAGCAGCTGAGCAGGCATGAATCCTGCGGCCCAGCTGGCGATTATCAAGCAGATGAGCAGGCAGAATCATGCGGCCCAGCTGGCGATTATCAAGCAGCTGAGCAGGCATGAATCCTGCGGCCCAGCTGGCGATATTTAAGCAGATAAGCAGCCATGAAATATGCGGCCCAGCTGGCGTTTGTCAACCAGATGAGCAGCCATGAATCGTGCTGCCCAGCTGGCGATTATCAAGCAGATGAGCAGGCATGAATCATGCGGCCCAGGGGGCGATTATCAAGCAGCTGAGCAGGCATGAATCATGCGGCCCAGCTGGGGTTTATCAAGCAGATGAGCAGGCCATGAATCCTGCGGCCCAGCTGGCGATTATCAAGCAGCTGAGCAGGCATGAATCATGCGGCCCAGCTGGGGTTTATCAAGCAGATGAGCAGCCATGAATCCTGCGGCCCATCTGGCGATTATCAAGCAGCTGAGCAGGCATGAATCATGCGGCCCAGCTGGGGTTTATCAAGCAGATGAGCAGGCATGAATCCTGCGGCCCAGCTGGCGATTATCAAGCAGCTGAGCAGGCATGAATACTGCGGCCCAGCTGGCGATTATCAAGCAGATGAGCAGGCATGAATCCTGCGGCCCAGCTGGCGATTATCAAGCAGCTGAGCAGGCATGAATCCCTGCGGCCCAGCTGGCGATTATCAAGCAGCTGAGCAGGCATGAATCCTGCGGCCCAGCTGGCGATTATCAAGCAGCTGAGCAGGCATGAATCCTGCGGCCCAGCTGGCGATTATCAAACAGCTGAGCAGGCATGAATCCTGCGGCCCAGCTGGCGATTATCAAGCAGATGAGCAGGCATGAATCCTGCGGCCCAGCTGGCGATTATCAAGCAGATGAGCATGCATGAATCCTGCGGCCCAGCTGGCGATTATCAAGCAGATGAGCAGGCATGAATCCTGCGGCCCAGCTGGCGATTATCAAGCAGATGAGCGGGCATGAATCATGCGGCCCAGCTGGCGATTATCAAGCAGATGAGCAAGCATGAATCATGCGGCCCAGCTGGCGATTATCAAGCAGATGAGCAGGCATGAATCCTCCGGCCCAGCTGGCGATTATCAAGCAGCTGAGCAGGCATGAATCCTGTGGCCCAGCTGGCGATTTTCAAGCAGCTGAGCAGGCATGAATCCTGCGGCCCAGCTGGCGATTATCAAGCAGATGAGCAGGCATGAATCCTGGGGCCCAGCTGGCGATTATCAAGCAGATGAGCAGGCATGCATCCTGTGGCTCAGCTGGCGATTATCAAGCAGCTGAGCAGGCGCTAATCCGTAACTCAGCAGGAACTGATCACGTGGCTGTCATGCCGTGATCAGGTGACTGATAGGCGCTGATCATGTGACTACTCATGTGTTGATCAGGTAGCTCTCTGCTGCGGACCATGTGCCTCAGCAGGCAGAATCAAGCAGCTGAGCAGGCATGAAGCCTGCGGCCCAGCTGGCGATTATCAAGCAGATGAGCAGGCATGAATGCTGCGGCTCAGCTGGCGATTATCAAGCAGCTGAGCAGGCGCTAATCCCGTAACTCAGCAGACACTGATCACGTGACTGTCATGCGGTGATCAGGTGACTGAGAGGCGCTGATCATGTGACTGCTCTTGTGCTGATCAGGTAGCTCTCCTGCACGGATCATGTGCCTTAGCAGGCAAGAATCAAGCAGCTGAGCAGGCATGAATCCTGCGGCCCAGCGGACGATTATCAAGCAGCTGACCAGGCATGAATCCTCCGGCCCAGCGGACGATAATCAAGCAGCTGAGCAGGCATGAATAATGCGGCCCAGCTGGCGATTATCAAGCAGATGAGAAGGCATGAATCTTGTGGCCCAGCTGGCGATTATCAAGCAGATGAGCAGGCATGAATCATTCGGCCCAGCTGGCGATTATCAAGCAGATGGCCAGGCATGCATCCTGCGGCTCAGCTGGCAATTATCAAGCAGCTGAGCAGGCGCTAATCCTGTAACTCTGCAGGCATTGATCACGTGGCTGTCATGCAGTGATCAGGTGACTGAGAAGCGCTGATCATGTGACTGCTCATGTGCTGATCAGGGAGCTCTCAACATGGATCATGTGCCTAAGCAGGCAGAATGAAGCAGCTGAGCAGGCATGAATCCCTGCGGCTCAGCTGGCGTTATCAAGCAGCTGAGCAGGCGCTAATCCCATAACTCAGCAGGCACTGATCACGTGGCTGTCATGCAGTGATCAGGTGACTGAGAGGCGCTGATCATGTGACTGCTCATGTGCTGATCAGGTAGCTCTCCTGCACGGATCATGTGCCTCAGCAGGCAGAATCAAGCAGCTGAGCAGGCATGAATCCTGCGGCCCAGCTGGCGATTATCAAACAGATGAGCAGAATGAATCATGCGGCCCAGCTGGCGATTATCAAGCAGATGAGCAGGCATGAATCATGCGGCCCAGCTGGCGATTATCAAGCAGCTGAGCAGGCATGAATCCTGCGGCCCAGCCTGCGATTATTAAGCAGATAAGCAGCCATGAAATATGCGGCCCAGCTGGCGTTTGTCAAGCAGATGAGCAGCCATGAATCCTGCTGCCCAGCTGGCGATTATCAAACAGATGAGCAGGCATGAATCCTCCGGCCCAGCTGGCCATTATCAAGCAGCTGAGCAGGCATGAATCCTGCGGCCCAGCTGGCCATTATCAAGCAGATGAGCAGGCATGAATCATGCGGCCCAATGGCGATTATTCAAGCTGCTGAGAAGGCATGAATCCTGCGCCCCAGTTGGCGATTATCAAGCAGATGAGCAGGATGAATCATGCGGCCCAGCTGGCGATTATCAAGCAGATGAGCAGGCATGAATCATGCGGCCAAGCTGGCGATTATCAAGCAGATGAGCAGGCATGAATCATGCGGCCCAGCTGGCGTTTATCAAGCAGATGAGCAGGCATGAATCCTGCTGCCCAGCTGGCGATTATTAAGCAGATGAGCAGCCATGAAATATCTGGCCCAGCTGGCGTTTGTCAAGCAGATGAGCAGGCATGAATGCTGCTGCCCAGCTGGCGATTATCAAACAGATGAGCAGGCATGAATCCTCTGGCCCAGCTGGCGATTATCAAGCAGATGAGCAGGCATGAATCATGCGTCTGAGCTAGCGATTATCAAGCAGATGAGCAGGCATGAATCCTGCGGCCCAGCTGGCGATTTTCAAGCAGCTGAGCAGGCATGAATCCTGCGGCCCAGCTGGCGATTATCAAGCAGATGAGCAGGCATGAATCCTGCGGCCCAGCTGGCGATTATCAAGCAGCTGAGCAGGCATGAATCCTGCGGCCCAGCTGGGCGTTTATCAAGCAGATGAGCAGGCATGAAATATGCGGCCCAGCTGGCGTTTATCAAGCAGATGAGCAGCCATGAATCCTGCTGCCCAGCTGGCGATTATCAAACAGATGAGCAGGCATGAATCCTCCAGCCCAGCTGGCGATTATCAAGCAGCTGAGCAGGCATGAATCCTGAGCGGCCCAGCTGGCGATTATCAAGCAGCTGAGCAGGCATGAATCCTGCGGCCCAGCTGGCGATTATCAAGCAGATGAGCAGGCATGAATCCTGCGGCCCAGCTGGCGATTATCAAGCAGATGAGCAGGCATGAATCCTGCGGCCCAGCTGGCGATTATCAAGCAGATGAGGAGGCATGAATCCTGCGGCCCAGCTGGCGATTATCAAGCAGGTGAGCAGCCATGAAACCTGGGGCCCAGCTGGCGTTTATCAAGCAGCTGAGCAGCCATGAATCCTGCGGCCCAGCTGGCGATTATCAAGCAGATGAGCAGCCATGAATCCTGCGGCCCAGCTGGCGATTATCAAGCAGATGAGCAGCCATGAATCCTGCGGCCCAGCTGGCGATTATCAAGCAAATGGGCAGGCATGAATCCTCCAGCCCAGCTGGCGATTATCAAGCAGATGAGCAGCGGGGCATGAATCATGCTGCCCAGCTGGCGTTATCAAGCAGCTGAGCAGGCATGAATCCTGCGGCCCAGCTGGCGTTATCAAGCAGCTGAGCAGGCATGAATCCTGCGGCCCAGCTGGCGATTATCAAGCAGATGAGCAGGCATGAATCCTGCGGCCCAGCTGGCGATTATCAAGCAGATGAGCAGGCATGAATCCTGCGGCCCAGCTGGCGATTATCAAGCAGATGAGCAGGCATGAATCCTGCGGCCCAGCTGGCGATTATCAAGCAGATGAGCAGGCATGAATCCTGCGGCCCAGCTGGCGATTATCAAGCAGATGAGCAGCCATGAATCCTGCGGCCCAGCTGGCGATTATCAAGCAGATGAGCAGGCATGAATCCTGCGGCCCAGCTGGCTATTATCAAGCAGATGAGCAGGCATGAATCCTGCGGCCCAGCTGGCGATTATCAAGCAGCTGAGCAGGCATGAATCATGCGGCCCAGCTGGCGTTTATCAAGCAGATGAGCAGCCATGAATCCTGCGGCCCAGCTGGCGATTATCAAGCAGCGATGAGCAGGCATGAATCAAGCAGCTGAGCGGCCCAGCTGGCGATTATCAAGCAGATGAGCAGCCATGAATCCTGCGGCCCAGCTGGCGATTATCAAGCAGCTGAGCAGGCATGAATCCTGCGGCCCAGCTGGCGATTATCAAGCAGATGAGCAGGCATGAATCCTGCGGCCCAGCTGGCGATTATCAAGCAGCTGAGCAGGCATGAATCCTGCGGCCCAGCTGGCGATTATCAAGCAGATGAGCAGGCATGAATCCTGCGGCCCAGCTGGCGATTATCAAGCAGATGAGCAGCCATGAATCCTGCGGCCCAGCTGGCGATTATCAAGCAGATGAGCAGGCATGAATCCTGCGGCCCAGCTGGCGATTATCAAGCAGATGAGCAGGCCGCGGCCCATCTGGCGATTATCAAGCAGCTGGCGCATTATCAAATTTTATCAAGCAGATGAGCAGGCATGAATCCCCTGCGGCCCAGCTGGCGATTATCAAGCAGATGAGCAGGCATGAATCCTGCGGCCCAGCTGGCGATTATCAAGCAGATGAGCAGGCATGAATCCTGCGGCCCAGCTGGCGATTATCAAGCAGATGAGCAGGCATGAATCATGCGGCCCAGCTGGCGATTATCAAGCAGATGAGCAGGCATGAATCCTGCGGCCCAGCTGGCGATTATCAAGCAGATGAGCAGGCATGAATCATGCGGCCCAGCTGGCGATTATCAAGCAGATGAGCAGGCATGAATCCTGCGGCCCAGCTGGCGTTTATCAAGCAGCTGAGCAGGCATGAATCCTGCGGCCCAGCGGACGATTATCAAGCAGCTGAGCAGGCATGAATCCTGCGGCCCAGCTGGCGATTATCAAGCAGCTGAGCAGGCATGAATCCTGCGGCCCAGCTGGCGATTATCAAGCAGATGAGCAGCCATGAATCCTGGGGCCCAGCTGGCGATTATCAAGCAGCTGAGCAGGCATGAATCCTGCGGCCCAGCTGGCGATTATCAAGCAGATGAGCAGGCATGAATCATGCGGCCCAGCTGGCGATTATCAAGCAGATGAGCAGGCATGAATCCTGCGGCCCAGCTGGCGATTATCAAGCAGATGAGCAGCCATGAATCCTGCGGCCCAGCTGGCGATTATCAAGCAGCTGAGCAGGCATGAATCCTGCGGCCCAGCTGGCGATTATCAAGCAGATGAGCAGGCATGAATCCCGCGGCCCAGCTGGCGATTATCAAGCAGATGAGCAGGCATGAATCCTGCGGCCCAGCTGGCGATTATCAAGCAGATGAGCAGGCATGAATCCTGCAGCCCAGCTGGCGATTATCAAGCAGATGAGCAGGCATGAATCCTGCGGCCCAGCTGGCGATTATCAAGCAGCTGAGCAGGCATGAATCATGCGGCCCAGCTGGCGATTATCAAGCAGATGAGCAGGCATGAATCCTGCGGCCCAGCTGGCGATTATCAGCAGATGAGCATGAATGAGTTTTTATCAAGCAGCTGAGCAGAATGACTCAGCCCATATTCATGGCGATTAGCAGGCATTATCAAGCAGATGATCAGGCATGAATCATGAATCATGGCCCAGCTGGCGATTATCAAGCAGATGAGCAGGCATGAATCTGCGGCCCAGCTGGCGATTATCAAGCAGATGAGCAGCCATGAATCCTGCGGCCCAGCTGGCGATTATCAAGCAGATGAGCAGGCATGAATCATGCGGCCCAGCTGGCGATTATCAAGCATCATGAGCAGGCATGAATCCTGCGCCCAGCTGGCGTTATCAAGCAGATGAGCAGGCATGAATCCTGCGGCCCAGCTGGCGTTTATCAAGCAGATGAGCAGCCAGAATCCTGCGGCCCAGCTGGCGATTATCAAGCAGCTGAGCAGGCATGAATCCTGCGCCCAGCTGGCGATTATCAAGCAGCTGAGCAGGCATGAATCCCTGCGGCCCAGCTGGCGATTATCAAGCAGATGAGCAGCCATGAATCCTGCGGCCCAGCTGGGCGATTATCAAGCAGCTGAGCAGCCATGAATCCTGCGGCCCAGCTGGCGATTATCAAGCAGATGAGAAGGCATGAATCCTGCGGCCCAGCTGGCGATTATCAAGCAGCTGAGCAGTCGCATGAATCCTGCGGCCCAGCTGGCGATTATCAAGCAGATGAGCAGGCATGAATCATTGCGGCCCAGCTGGCGATTATCAAGCAGATGAGCAGGCATGAATCCTGCGGCCCAGCTGGCGATTATCGAGCAGCTGAGAGCAGGCGAATCCTGCGCTGCCCAGCTGGCGATTATCAAGCAGATGAGCAGGCATGAATCCTGGGCCCAGCGGGCGATTATCAAGCAGATGAGCAGGCATGAATCCTGCGGCCCAGCTGGCGATTATCAGCAGATGAGCAGGCATGAATCATGCGGCCCAGCTGGCGATTATCAAGCAGATGAGCAGGCATGAATCATGCGGCCCAGCTGGCGATTATCAAGCAGATGAGCAGGCATGAATCCTCCCGGCTCAGCTGGCGATTATCAAGCAGCTGAGCAGGCATGAATCCTGCGGCCCAGCTGGCGATTTTCAAGCAGATGAGCAGGCATGAATCCTGCGGCCCAGCTGGCGATTATCAAGCAGATGAGCAGCATGAGGCTGCCCAGCTGGCGATTATCAAAGCAGATGCAGGCATGAATCCTGAGGCCCAGCTGGCGATTATCAAGCAGCTGAGCAGGCATGAATCCTGTGGCCCAGCTGGCGTTATCAAGCAGCTGAGCAGGCGCGAATCATGCGCCCCAGCTAGGAACTTATCAAGCAGATGAGCAGGCATGAATCCTGCGGCCCAGCTGTTATCAAGCAGCTGAGCGAGCATGAATCCTGCGGCCGGCTGGCGATTATCAAGCAGATGAGCAGGCATGAATCATGCGGCCCAGCTGGCGATTATCAAGCAGCTGAGCAGGCGCATGAATCCGCGGCCCAGCTGGCGATTATCAAGCAGATGAGCAGGCATGAATCCTGCGGCTCAGCTGGCGATTATCAGCAGCAGCCATGAGCAGCTGGCGATTATCAAGCTGTAATCCGGCCCATCTGCTGGCGATTGATCAACGCTGGCATGTCATGCGCCCAGCAGCGTTACTGAGAGCAGGCGCGGATGAATGACTGCCCAGCCGGTGCTTATCAGCAGCTCTCAGGCATGGAATCATGTGCCTAAGCAGGCGTTATCAAGCAGCTGAGCAGGCATGAATCCTGCGGCCCAGCTGGCGATTATCAAGCAGCTGAGCAGGCATGAATCCTGCAACCCATAACTCAGCAGTGAGCAGGCCCAGCATTATCAAGCTGATCAGCAGGCATGGCTGTCATTAGCAGCAGGTGACTGAGGCGTTAGCTGCATCAATCCTGACTGCCCAGCTGGCGATTATCAAGCAGATGAGCAGGCATGAATCCTCAGCCCAGCTGAGGCGATTATCAAGCAGCTGAGCAGGCATGAATCCTGCGGCCCAGCTGGCGATTATCAAGCAGATGAGCAGCAGGCATGAATCCTGCGGCCCAGCTGGCGATTATCAAGCAGATGAGCAGGCATGAATCATGCGGCCCAGCTGGCGATTATGCAGCTGAGCAGGCATGAATCCTGCGGCCCAGCTGGCGATTATCAAGCAGATGAGCAGGCATGAAATCCTCGGCCCAGCTGGCGTTATCAAGCGAATGAGCAGGCATGAATCCTGCTGCCCAGCTGGCGTTTATCAAACAGATGAGCAGGCATGAATCCTCCGGCCCAGCTGGCCATTATCAAGCAGCTGAGCAGCCGCATGAATCCTGCGGCCCAGCTGGCCATTATCAAGCAGATGAGCAGGCATGAATCATGCGGCCCAGATCATGGCGTTATCAAGCTGCTGAGCAGGCATGAATCCTGCGCCCCAGTTGGCGATTATCAAGCAGATGAGCAGGATGAATCCTGCGGCCCAGCTGGCGATTATCAAGCAGATGAGCAGGCATGAATCATGCGGCCCAGCTGGCGATTATCAAGCAGATGAGCAGGCATGAATCATGCGGCCCAGCTGGCGATTATCAAGCAGCTGAGCAGGCATGAATCCTGCGGCCCAGGGGCGATTATTAAGCAGATGAGCAGCCATGAATCCTGCGGCCCAGCTGGCGTTTATCAAGCAGATGAGCAGCCATGAATCCTGCTGCCCAGCTGGCGATTATCAAACAGATGAGCAGGCATGAATCATGGGCCCAGCTGGCGATTATCAAGCAGCTGCTGCAGGCATGAATCCTGCACCCCAGTTGGCGATTATCAAGCAGCTGAGCAGGCATGAATCCTGCGGCCCAGCTGGCGATTATCAAGCAGCTGAGCAGGCATGAATCCTGCGGCCCAGCTGCGATATTTTAAGCTTAGTGAGCAGCCATGAATCCTGCGGCCCAGCTGGCGTTTATCAGATGAGCAGGCATGAATCCTGCGGCCCAGCTGGCGTTATCAAGCAGCTGAGCAGGCATGAATCATGCGGCCCAGGGGGCGTTTTATCAAGCAGATGAGCAAGCATGAATCATGCGGCCCAGCTGGCGATTATCAAGCAGATGAGCAGCCATGAATCCTCCGGCCCAGCTGGCGATTATCAAGCAGCTGAGCAGGCATGAATCCTCACGGCCCAGCTGGCGATTATCAAGCAGATGAGCAGCCGCGAATCTGCGGTCCCAGCTTGCGTTTATCAAGCAGATGAGTGAGCATGAATCCTGCGGCCCAGCTGGCGATTATCAAGCAGATGAGCAGGCATGAATCCTGTGGCCCAGCTGGCGATTATCAAGCAGCTGAGCAGGCGCTAATAATAACTCAGCTGGCGATTATCAAGCAGATGAGTGATCAGGTGAAACCTGCGGCCCATCTGGCGATTATCAAGCAGTTGATCAGGTAGCTGGCGATTATTAAGCAGGACCATGGCCCAGCTGGCGTTTATCAAGCAGCTGAGCAGCCGCAGATCCTGCTGCCCAGCTGGCGATTATCAAGCAGATGAGCAGGCGCGATCTCCGGCTCAGCTGGCGATTATCAAGCAGCTGAGCGCGCTAATCCGTAACTCATCAGGCACTGAGCAGGCGTGGCTGTCATGCAGTGAGCAGGTGACTGCAGGCGCTGATCCTGCGACTGCTCTTGTGCTGATCAAGCAGCTGAGCAGGCGCGAGATCCTCTGCGGCCCAGCTGGCGAATCAAGCAGCTGAGCAGGCAGAATCCTGCGGCCCAGCCCGGGCGATTATCAAGCAGCTGACCAGGCATGAATCCTGCGGCCCAGCGGGCGATAATCAAGCAGCTGAGCAGGCATGAATAATGCGGCCCAGCTGGCGATTATCAAGCAGAAGAAGGCATGAATCATGTGGCCCAGCTGGCGATTATCAAGCAGATGAGCAGGCATGAATCGGTGCCAAGCTGGCGATTATCAAGCAGATGGCCAGGCATGCATCCTGCGGCTCAGCTGGCAATTATCAAGCAGCTGAGCAGGCGCTAATCCTGTAACTC
>NW_027218770.1:0-8651 GCF_027580195.1 Bos mutus
TATCAGGCAGATGGCGGAGCGGGTGTGCGGCGGCTCAGCTGGCGAGTATCAGGCAGATGGCGGGCAGGTGTCAGCGGCGGCTCAGCTAGCGAAAGTATCAGGCAGATGGCGGGCAGGTGTCGCCGGCTCCGCTGGCGGTGATATCGGGCAGATGGCCGGGCGAGTGTCGAGAAGCTCGGCTGCGGTATCAAGCAGATGGCGGGCGGTGTCGCCCGGCTCAATGGCGGTATCAGGCAGATGGGCGGGCAGGTGTCACGTGGCTCAGCTGGCGGTATCAGGCAGATGAAGCGGGCAGGTGTCGCAGCAGCTCAGCTGGCGAGTATCAGGCAGATGGCGGGCAGGTAACCCGCGCGGCTCAGCTGGTGATTATCAGGCAGATGGCGGGCAGGTGTCACCTGGCTCAGCTGGCGAGTATCAGGCAGATGGCGGGCAGGTAGCCGGCTCAGCTGGCGGTATCGGCAGATAGCGGGCAGATGTATCCGCAGCTCAGCTGGCAGTATCAGGCAGATGAGCGGGCAAGTGTCATAGCTGGCTCAGCTGGAAGTATCAAGCAGATGGCAGGCAGGTGTCGCGGGCTCAGCTGGCGATTATCAAGCAGCAGCGGGCAGGTGTCGCGCCGGCTCAGCTGGCGATTACAGGCAGCAGATGGCGGGCGGTGTCGTGCAGCTCCGCTGGCGATTATCAGGCAGATGGCACGCAAGCCCGGCTCAGCTGGCGAGTATCAGGCAGATGAGCGGGCAGGTGTCGCCGGCTCAGCTGGCGAGTATCGGCAGATGGCGGGCAGGTGTCGCGTGGCTCAGCTGGCGAGTATCAGGCAGATGGCGGGCAGGTGTCGCGGCTCAGCTGGCGATTATCAGGCAGATGAGCGGGCAGGTGTCAGCGGCTCAGCTGGCGATTATCGGCAGATGAGCAGCGGGCGGAGTGGTGCAGCGGCTCAGCTGGCGAGTATCAAACAGCAGAGCGGAAGGCAGGTGTATGGCGGCTCAGCTGGCGAAGTATCAGGCAGATGGCGGGCGGGTATGTTGGCGGCTCAGCTGGCGAGTATCAAGCAGATGAGCAAGCAGGTGTCGCCCGGCTCGGCTGGCGATTATCAAGCAGATGAGAGAGGCGGTGTGTCCGCCCGGCTCCAGCTGGCGATTATCAGGCAGATGAGCGGGCAGGTGTCGTGTGGCTCAGCTGGCGATTATCAAGCAGATGGCGGAGCAGGTGTCAGCGGCTCATCTGCCGCGAAGTATCAGGCAGATAAACGGAACAGGTGCAGCTGGCAGCTCCAACTAGCGATTATCAAACAAATGAAACGGGCAGGTGTGTGGGCTCCAGCTCCGTTTTCAAGCAGATATCGGCAGAGACAAACAGGTTAGCAGGGCTCACCAGCTGGCGATTATCAGGCAGATGAGCAGGCAGGTGTCGCGGAGTGTCAGCTGGAGATTATCAAGCAGATGGCGGTCAGGTGTGGCGTGTCAGCTGGTAATTATCATTCAGATGAGCGGGCAGGTGTCATGGCTCAGCTGGCGATTATCAAACAGATGTAAGCGGGCTGGTGTGTAGCAGCTCCGCTGGCGAGTATCAGGCGAATGAGCGGGCAGGTGTCGCAAGGCTCAACTGGTGATTATTATCAACCAGATGAGCAAAGCCCAGTGTCGCTAGGCTCAGCTGGCGATTATCAAGCAGATGAGCAAGCAGGAATGCTCGATAGTTCGGCTGGCGATTATCAAGCAGATGAGCGGGCGGGTGTCGCAGCGGCTCGCTGCCAAGCGATTATCAAGCAGATGGCGGGCAGGTGCAAATTGCGCGCTCGGCTGGCGTTATCAGGCAGATGGCGGGCAGGTGTCCGAGGCGGCTCATCTGGCGAATATCAGGCGAAATGGCGGGCAGGTGTCGGCAGCAGCTCAGCTGGCGATTATCAGATGGGCGGGCAGGTGTCGTGTTGCAACTCAGCGATTATCAAGCAGATGAAGCGGCGGGCAGGTGTCGGAACGGCTCATCTGGCGGTATCAGGCAGATGGCCGGGCGGGTGCGGCGGCTCAGCTGGCGGTGGCATCAGGCAGATGGCGGGCAGGTAGCCGGCAGCGGCTCAGCTCATCAGGCGATGATGGGCGGGCAGGTGTATCAGCTCAACAGATTATCAGGCAGATGGCGGGCAGGTGTCGCCAGCTCAGCCAAGCGATTATCAAGCAGATGGCGGGCAGGTGTCAGCTCAGCTGGCGATTATCAGGCAGATGGGCGGGCAGGTGTCCAGCGTGGCTCAGCTGGCGAAGTATCAGGCAGATGAGCGGGCAGGTTATCGTGGCTCAGCTGGCGATTATCAGGCAGATGAGCGGGCAGGTGTTCTACAACTCAGCTGGCGAAGTATCAGGCAGATGGCGGGCAGGTGTCGTAGCGGCTCAGCTGGCGGTATCAGGGCAGATGGCGGGCAGGTGTCGCCGGCTCAGCTAAGCGAGTATCAGGCAGATGGCGGGCAGGTGCCGAGGGGCTCCGCTGGCGATTATCAAGCAGATAAGCGGAGGGCAGGTGTCGCGTGGCTCAGCTGGCGATTATCAGGCAGATGAGCAGGCAGGAGTATCGAGGCTCAGCTGGCGATTATCAGGCAGATGAGCGGGCAGGTGTCGCGCGGCTCCGCTGGCGAGTATCAGGCAGATGAGCGGGCAGGTGTCACCCGGCTCAGATGGCGAGTATCAGGCAGATGAGCGGGGCAGGTGTCATCAGCGGCTCCGCTGGCGAGTATCAGAGCAGATGACGCGGGCAGGTGTCTAGCGGCTCAGCTGGCGAGTATCAGGCAGATGAGCGGGCAGGTGTCGCGCGGCTCAGCTAAGCGAGTATCAGGCAAATGAGCGGGCAGGGTGTCCCGCGGCTCCGCTGGCGAGTATCAGGCAGATGAGCGGGCAGGTGTCGCCCGGCTCAGCTAAGCGAGTATCAGAGCAGATGGCGGGCAGGCAGGTGTCGATGGCTCAGCTGGCGGTATCAAGCAGATGGGCGGGCGGGTATCGTGCGGCTCCAGCTGGCGAGTATCAATCAGATAAGCGGGCGGTGTCGTGGCAGCTCAGCTGGCGAGTATCAGGCAGATGGCGGGCAGGTGTCGCGCGGCTCAGCTGGCGAGTATCAGGCAGATGGCGGGCAGGTGTCACCGGCTCAGCTGGCAGTATCAGGCAGATGGTGGGCAGGTGCAGCGGCGGCTCGGCTGGCGAGTATCAGGCAGATGGCGGGCAGGTGTCGCAGCAGCTCAGCTGGCGAGTATCAAGCAGATGGCGGGCAGGTGTCGCGAGGCTCAGCTGGCAGTATCAGGCAGATGGCGGGCAGGTGTCGCCCTGGCTCAGCTGGCGAGTATCAGGCAGATGAGCGGGCAGGTGTCGCCCGGCTCAGCTGGCGAGTATCAGGCAGATGAGCAGGCAGGTGTCGCGCGGCTCAGCGCTGGCGAGTATCAGGCAGATGGCGGGCGGGTGGTATCAAGGCAGATGGAGCGGGCAGGCTCGCGCGGCTCCGCTGGCGAGTATCAGGCAGATGAGATGGCAGGTGTCGCGCGGCTCCGCTGGCGGAGTATCAGGCAGATGGCGGGCAGGTGTCAATGCGGCTCGGCTGGCGGTATCAGGCAGATGGCGGGCAGGTGTCGCGCGCTGGCTCAGCTGGCGAGTATCAGGCAGATGGCGGGCAGGTGTCGCAGCTCAGAGCTGCGAGTATCAGGCAGATGGCGGGCAGGTGTCGGCGCGCAGCTCAGCTGGCGAGTATCAGGCAGATGGCGGGCAGGTGTCGCGCGGCTCAGCTGGCGAGTATCAGGCAGATGGCGGGCAGGTGTCACCAGCGCGGCTCAGCTGGCGGTATCAGGCAGATGGCGGGCAGGTGTCGCGCGGCTCAGCTGGCGAGTATCAGGCAGATGGCGGGCAGGTGTCGCGCGGCTCAGCTGGCGAGTATCAGGCAGATGGCGGGCAGGTGTCGCCGGCTCAGCTGGCGAGTATCAGGCAGATGGCGGGCAGGTGTCGCGGCGGCTCAGCTGGCGAGTATCAGGCAGATGGCGGGCAGGTGTCGCGCGGCTCAGCTGGCGAGTATCAGGCAGATGGCGGGCAGGGTGTCGCGGCTCAGCTGGCGAAGTATCAGGCAGATGGCGGGCGGGTGTCGGCGCGGCTCAGCTGGCGAGTATCAGGCAGATGGCGGGCAGGTGTCGCGCGGCTCAGCTGGCGAGTATCAGGCAGATGGGCGGGCAGGTGTCGCGCGGCTCAGCTGGCGGTATCAGGCAGATGGCGGGCAGGTGTCGCGCGGCTCAGCTGGCGAGTATCAGGCAGATGGCGGGCAGGTGTCGCGTGGCTCAGCTGGCGAGTATCAGGCAGATGGCAGGCAGGTGTCGCGCGGCTCAGCTGGCGAGTATCAGGCAGATTGGCGGGCAGGTGTCGCGCGGCTCGGCTGGCGAGTATCAGGCAGATGGCGGGCAGGTGTCGCGCGGCTCAGCTGGCGAAGTATCAGGCAGATGAGCAGGCAGGTGTCGCGTGCGGCTCAGCTGGCGAGTATCAGGCAGATGAGCAGGCAGGTGTCGCCGGCTCAGCTGGCGATTATCAGGCAGATGAGCGGGCAGGTGTCGTGTGGCTCAGCTGGCAGTATCAGGCAGATGAGCAGGCAGGTGTCCCAGCAGCTCAGCTGGCGATTATCAGGCAGATGGCGGGCAGGTGTCGTCGCGGCTCAGCTGGCGATTATCAAGCAGATGAGCAGGCAGGTGTCGCCCGGCTCAGCTGGCGATTATCAGGCAGATGAGCAGGCAGGTGGTCGGGTGACGCTGGCGAAGTATCAGGCAGATGAGCAGGCAGGTGTCGCGGCGGCTCAGCTGGCGAAGTATCAGGCAGATGAGCGGGCAGGTGTCGCGCGGCTCGGCTGGCGGTATCAGGCAGATGGCGGGCAGGTGTCGGCAGGCTCAGCTGGCGAGTATCAGACAGATGAGCGGGCAGGTGTCGCGCGGCTCAGCTGGCGGTATCAGGCAGAATGGGGCAGGTGTGCGGCGGCTCAGCTGGCGAGTATCAAGCAGATGAGCGGGCAGGTGTCGCGAGGCTCAGCTGGCGAGTATCAGGCAGATGAGCGGGCAGGTGTCAGCGGCTCAGCTGGCGATTATCAGGCAGATGAGCGGGCAGGTGTCGCGCGGCTCAGCTGGCGAGTATCAGGCAGATGAGCGGGCAGGTGTCGCGCGGCTCAGCTGGCGAGTATCAGGCAGATGAGCGGGCGGTGTCGCGCGGCTCCGCTGGCGATTATCAGGCAGATGGCGGGCAGGTGTCGCGTGGCTCAGCTGGCGAGTATCAGGCAGATGAGCGGGCAGGTGTCGCGTTAGGCTCAGCTGGCGATTATCAAGCAGATGGCGGGCAGGTGTCGCGCGGCTCGGCTGGCGATTATCAAGCAGATGGCGGGCGGGTGTCGCGCGGCTCCGCTGGCGGTATCAGGCAGATGGCGGGCAGGTGTCGCGCGGCTCAGCTGGCGAGTATCAGGCAGATGGCGGGCAGGTGTCGCGCGGCTCAGCTGGCGAGTATCAGGCAGATGGCGGGCAGGTGTCGCGGCTCAGCTGGCGGTTATCAGGCAGATGGCGGGCAGGTGTCACCCGGCTCAGCTGGCGAGTATCAGGCAGATGGCGGGCAGGTGTCGGCCAGCTCAGCTGGCAGTATCAAGCAGATGAGCGGGCAGGTGTCGCGCGGCTCAGCTGGCGAGTATCGAGCAGATGAGCGGGCAGGTGTCGCGCGGCTCAGCTGGCGGTATCAGGCAGATGGCGGGCAGGTGTCGCGCGGCTCAGCTGGCGATTATCAGGCAGATGAGCGGGCAGGTGTCGCCGGCTCAGCTGGCGAGTATCAGGCAGATGAGCAGGCAGGTGTCGCGCGGCTCAGCTGGCGAGTATCAGGCAGATGGCGGGCAGGTGTCGAGGCTCAGCTGGCGAAGTATCAGGCAGATGAGCGGGCAGGTGTCGCGCGGCTCAGCTGGCGAGTATCAAGCAGATGGCGGGCGGTGTATCGCGGCTCAGCTGGCGGTATCAGGCAGATGGCGGGCAGGTGTCGCCCGGCTCAGCTGGCGAGTATCAGGCAGATGGCGGGCAGGTGTCGCGGCTCAGCTGGCGAGTATCAGGCAGATGAGCGGGCGGGTGTCGCGCGGCTCAGCTGGCGAGTATCAGGCAGATGGCGGGCAGGTGTCGCCCGGCTCAGCTGGCGAGTATCAGGCAGATGAGCGGGCAGGTGTCGCGCGGCTCAGCTGGCGATTATCAGGCAGATGGCGGGCAGGGTGTCGCGGCGGCTCAGCTGGCGAGTATCAGGCAGATGAGCGGGCAGGTGTCGCGGCTCAGCTGGCGAGTATCAGGCAGATGAGCGGGCAGGTGTCGCGCGGCTCAGCTGGCGAGTATCAGGCAGATGAGCGGGCAGGTGTCGCGGCGGCTCAGCTGGCGATTATCAGGCAGATGGCGGGCAGGTGTCGTGCTCAGCTGGCGATTATCAGGCAGATGAGCGGGCAGGTGTCGCGCGGCTCAGCTGGCGAGTATCAGGCAGATGAGCGGGCAGGTGTCGCACGGCTCAGCTGGCGAGTATCAGGCAGATGGCGGGCGGGTGTCGCGCGGCTCAGCTGGCGAGTATCCAGCAGATGGCGGGCAGGGCTCGCGCGGCTCAGGCAGATTATCAGGCAGATGGCGGGCAGGTGTCGGCGGCTCAGCTGGCGATTATCAGGCAGATGGCGGGCAGGTGTCGCGCGGCTCAGCTGGCGGTATCAGGCAGATGGCGGGCAGGTGTCGCGGCTCAGCTGGCGTATCAGGCAGATGAATGGCGGGCAGGTGTCGCATGGCTCAGCTGGCGATTATCAGACAGATGGCGGGCAGGTGTCGCGTGGCTCAGCTGGCGAGTATCAGGCAGATGAGCGGCAGGTGTCCGCGCGGCTCAGCTGGCGATTATCAAGCAGATGGCGGGCAGGTGTCGCGGCGGCTCAGCTGGCGAGTATCAGGCAGATGAGCAGGCGGTGTGCGGCGGCTCAGCTGGCGGTATCAGGCGATGGCGGGCATCGCGGCTCAGCTGGCGATTATCAGGCAGATGGCGGGGGGCTCAGCGAGTTATCAAGCAGATGAGCAGGCAGGAGTATCGAGGATCAGCTGGCGATTATCAAGCAGATGAGCAGGCAGGTGTCGTGGCGGCTCCGGCTGGCGAGTATCAGGCGATGAGCGGGCTGGTGTCGGCGTGGCTCAGCTGGCGATTATCAGGCAGATGGCAGGCAGGTGGCAGCGCGGCTCAGCTGGCGATTATCAAGCAGATGGCGGGCAGGTGTCGCGTGGCTCCGCTGGCGATTATTAAGCGATGGCAGGCAGGCGTTATCTCAATGGCTCAGCTGGCGATTATCAGGCAGATGAGCGGGCAGGTGTCGTGCGGCTCGCTGGCGGTATCAGGCAGATGAGCGGGCAGGTGTCGCCGGCTCGGCTGGCGAGTATCGGGCAGATGAGCGGGCAGGTGTCCAGCGGCTCAGCTGGCGGTATCAAGCAGATGGCGGGCAGGTGTCGGCGGCGGCTCAGCTGGCGAGTATCAAACAGATGGCGGGCAGGTGTCGGCGTGGCTCAGCTGCGATATCAGGCAGATGAGCGGGCAGGTGTCGGCGGCTCAGCTGGCGCAGTATCAGGCAGATGGCGGGCAGGTGTCAGCGGCTCAGCTGGCGAGTATCAGGCAGATGGCGGGCAGGTGTCGTGGCGGCTCAGCTGGCGATTATCAGGCAGATGGCGGGCAGGTGTCTGCAGCTCAGCTGGCGGTATCAGGCAGATGAGCGGGCAGGTGTCGCGGCGGCTCAGCTGGTGATTATCAGGCAGATGAGCAGGCAGGTGTCGCGTGGCTCAGCTGGCGGTATCAAGCAGATGAGGCAGGCAGGTGTCGCGTGGCTCAGCTGGCGAGTATCAGGCAGATGAGCGGGCAGGTGTCGCGTGGCTCAGCTGGCGGTATCAAGCAGATGAGCGGGCAGGTGTCGCGCGGCTCAGCTGGCGATTATCAGCAGATGGCGGGCAGGTGTGGCGCGGCTCAGCTGGCGATTATCGAAGCAAATGGCGGGCAGGTATCGAGCGGCTCAGCTGGCGATTATCAGGCAGATGGCGGGCAGGTATGCGGCATGGCTCAGCTGGCGAGTATCAAGCAGATGAGCGGGCAGGTGTCGCGGCTCAGCTGGCGGTATCAGGCAGATAAGCGGGCAGGTGTCGCCAGCTCAGCTGGCGATTATCAGGCAGATGAGGCAGGCAGGTGTCGCCAGCTCAGCTGGCGATTGTATCAGGCAGATGGCGGGCAGGTGTCAGCGGCGGCTCCAGCTGGCGAGTATCAGGCAGATGGCGGGCAGGTGTCGCGGCGGCTCAGCTGGCGAGTATCAGGCAGATGGCGGGCAGGTGTCGCCGGCTCAGCTGGCGATTATCAGGCAGATGGCGGGCAGGTGTCGCGGCTCAGCTGGCGAGTATCAGGCAGATGAGCAGGCAGGTGTCGCGGCTCGGCTGAGTATCAGGCAGATGAGCGGGCAGGTATCGCCGGCTCAGCTGGCGAGTATCAGGCAGATGGCGGGCAGGTGTCGCAGCGGCTCAGCTGGCGAGTATCAGGCAGATGGCGGGCAGGTGTCGCGCGGCTCAGCTGGCGAGTATCAGGCAGATGGCGGGCGGGTGTCGCGTGGCTCAGCTTTGCGAGTATCAGGCAGATGGC
>NW_027218771.1:0-3739 GCF_027580195.1 Bos mutus
TTCTTGATTAGGACACCAGTCACCATCATTGAGACGCGAGATCGCTGCGCGATAAGTCGCGTAGTCAGTTCGCGATCAGCCATATGATTGGTCATGGTCAGCCTCATGACCGTCACATGATCATCCGTAAATTCAACCCTTTTTAATCAGTGATCAGTGCGCCGTGGCAGAATCTGTGCATGATCGGTGTATGATCAGCAGCGTGATCAGGTCATGATCAGCCAGGTGACCATTGCATGATCGCAGTTGATCAGTGTGTTTGCAGTCTCGCAGTCGGTGTATGATCAGGAACGTGATCGGTGCATGATCGAACCACGTGATCAGTGCGCCGCAATCAGCCACGTGATCGGTTGCATGCGCAGTCACGTGATCGGTGCATGATCAGCCCGCGTAATTGTGCATGATCGTCTGCGTGATCAGTGTATGATCAGCCACGTGATCAGTACATGATCAGCCCGTGATCAGTGCATGTTCAGTCTCGTGATCGGTGCATTTTCAACCAAGTGATCAGTGCATGATCAGCCACGTGATCAGTGCATGATCAACCCGTGATCAGTGCAGTCAGTCCGCGTGATCAGTACATGTTCAACCACGTGATCAGTGCATGATCAGCCGCGTGATCGGTGCATGATCATCCGTGATCAGTGTGCATGATCAGCCACGTGATCAGTGCATGATCAGGCGCGTGATCAGTGCATGATCAGCCCGTGATCAGTGCATGATCAGCCGCGTGATCAGTGCATGATCAGTCGGCGTGATCGGTGCGCGATCGGCCCGCGTGATCAGTGCATGATCAGCCGCGTGATCAGTGCATGATCAGTCACGTGATCAGTGTATGATCAGCCACGTGATCAGTGAATGATAATCACGTGATCAGTGCATGATCGCCACGTGATGTGCATGATCGTCCATGTGATCAGTGCATGATCAGCCGCGTGATCGGTGCATGATCAGTCTCGTGATCAGTGCATGATCAGCCACGTAATCAGTGCATGATCAGCCACGTGATCAGTGCATGATCGCCGCGTGATCAGTGTATGATCCGTGATCGTGATCAGTGCATAATACGGCCGCGTGATCGGTGTATGATCAGGCCGTGATCAGTGCATGATCAGGCATGTGATCAGTGCGCGATCAACCGTGATCAGTGCATGATCAGCCGCGTGATCAGTGTATGATCAGCCACGTGATCAGTGCATGATCAGCGCGTGATCAGTGCATGATCAGTCACGTGATCAGTGCATTGCCAGCCAGTGCGTGATCGGTGTCATCGGTCAGCCAGGCGTGATCAGTGCGTGATCAACCCGTGATCAGTGCATGTGCGGTCGCGTGATCAGTGCATGATCAGCCACGTGATCAGTGCATGATCAGCCACGTGATCAGTGCATGTTCAGCCCGCGTGATCAGTGCATGATCAACCGGTGGTCAGTGCGTGATCGCCCACGTGATCAGTGCATGATCAGCCCCGTGATCAGTACATGGTCGATCCACGTGATCGGTGTATGATCAGCCACGTGATCGGTGCATGTGTAGCCACGTGATCGTGTATGATTATCCCGCGTGATGGTGCATGATGCAGTCGCGTGATCAGTGCGCGTGATCAGTGCGTGTGATCAGTGCATGTTCATTATCGTGATCGGTGCATGATCAGCCACGTGATCAGTGCATGATCAGGCCGTGATCAGTGTATATGATTCAACCGTGATCAGTGCATGATCAGCCCGCGTGATCAGTGTATGATCTCGTGATCAGTGTGATCAGTCGCGTGATCATGATCAGCTTTGCACGTGATCAGTGATGATCACCCGCGTGATCAGTGCATTATCCGTCCGCGTGATCAGTGTATGATCAGCCGTGATCAGTGCATGATCAGTGTCGTGATCAGTGTGCAATCAGCCCGTGATCAGTGTATGATCAGGTTCGATCGGTGCATGATCAGCCGCGTGATCAGTGCATGATCAAGTCCGTGATCAGTGCATGATCAGCCGTGATCAGTGCATGATCAGCCCCACGTGATCAGTGCATGATCAGGCGCGTGATCAGTTGCATGATCAGTCACGTGATCAGTGCATGATCAGCCACGTGATCAGTGTATGATCAGCCACGTGATCAGTGCATGATCAGCCACGTGAGCCCCTGTGATGATCGTCCGCGTGATCAGTATATGATGAGCCATGGTGATCACTGCATGATCAGCCCGTGATCAGTGCATGATAGCTATGTGATCGGTGCATGATCAGCCGCGTAATCAGTGCATGATCAGCGCGTGATCAGTGCATGATCAGCCGCGTGATCAGTGCATGATCAGCCACGTGATCAGTGTGATATTCAGCCATGATGATCAGTACATGATCAACTTCGTGATCAGTGCGCGTCGATCACGACGTGATCAGTGCATGATCAGCACACTCACGTGATCAGTGCATGATCAGCTTCGTGATCGGTGCATGATCAGCACGTGATCAGTGCATGATCAGTGCGTGATCAGTGTATGATCAGCAACGTGATCAGTGCATGATCAGCCACGTGATCAGTGCATTTCAGTCAGCCGCGTGATCAGTGCATTTTCAGCCACGTGATCGGTGCATGCACATCACGTGCGTCGGTGTGTGATCAGTCCCGTGATCAGTGCGATCAGCCGCGTGATCAGTGCATGATCAGCTTCGTGATCAGTTCGTGATCGGTCACGTGATCACCATCATGTTCGATCACGTGATCAGTGAATGATCAGTCACGTGATCAGTTCATGATCAGCCATACGTGATTAGTGCATTGATCAGCCTCGTGATAATTGCATGATCATCTGCGTGATTGTGCATGCACAAGTCAAGTGATCAGTGCATGATAGCCGTGATCAGTGCATGATCAGCCTCATGATCAGTGCATGATCAGCCACGTGATCCAGTGCATGATCAGTCATGTGATCAGTGCATGATCATCTGTGCGTGATCAGTGCATGATCCCAGCCGCGTGATCAGTTCATGATCAGGTGATCGGTGTGCGATCAGCCATGTGATCAGTGTATAATCAGCCACGTGATCAGTGCGCGATCAGCCACGTGATCAGTGCATGATCAGCCACGTGATCAGTGCATGATCAGCCGCGTGATCAGTGTATGATCTCACGTGATCGGTGCATGATCAGGCGCGTGATCAGTGCATGATCAGCCGCGTGATCAGTGCATGATCAGGCCGTGATCAGTGCATGATCAGTCGTGATCAGTGTGATCAGCCACGTGATCAGTGCATGATCACGTGATCAGTGCATGATCAGCCACGTGATCAGTGCATGATCAGCCACGTGATCAGTGCATGATCAGCCACGTGATCAGTGCATGATCAGTCACGTGATCAGTGTATGATCGCCCGTGATCAGTGCATGATCAGCCACGTGATCAGTGCATGATCAGGCACGTGATGAGTGCATGATCAGTCACGTGATAAGTGCATGATCAGGCACGTGATCAGTTCATGATCAGGCATGTGATCAGTGCATGATAGCTACGTGATCAGTGCATGATCAGCCACGTAATCAGTGCATGTGCAGTGTCATGATCAGTGTATAATCAGGCACGTGATCAGTGCATGATCAGCCACGTGATCAGTGTATGATCTCCCACGTGATCAGTGCATGATCAGCCACGTGATCAGTGCACGATCAGCCACGTGATCATTGCATTTTCAGCCACGTGATCAGTGCATGATCAGCCATATGAAGAGTACAAGATCAGCCAAGTAAT
>NW_027218772.1:0-6590 GCF_027580195.1 Bos mutus
TCAGTGCATGCTCAGTTACATGATCAGTGCTTTATAGCCACGTGATCAGTTCTTGATTAGGCACATGATCACCATCATTGAGACACGAGATCACTGCATGATAAGTCACGTGATCAGTTCATGATCAGCCATGTGATTAGTGCATGATCAGCCTCATGATAAATGCATGATCATCCATGTGATTATTGCATGCACAATCAAGTGATCAGTGCATGATAGCCACGAGATCTGTGCATGATCAGTGTATGATCAGCCACGTGATCAGGTCATGATAGCCAGGTGACCAGCACATGATTAACCAGTGCATGATCAGTCAGGTGATCAGTGTATGATCAGCTTACTGATCAGTGCATGATCAGCCACGTGATCAGTGCATGGTCAGGCAAGTGATCAATGTATAATCAGCCACGTGATCATTGCATGTGCAGCCACGTGATCAGTGCATGCACACTCACGTGATCAGTGTATGATCAGGCATGTGATCAGTGCATGATCAGCCACGTGATCAGTGCATGTGCAGTCTCGTGATCAGTGAATGATCAGGCATGTGATCAGTGCATGATCAGCCACGTGATCAGTGCATTCACAGTCACGTGATCAGTTTATGATCAGCTTCATGATCAGTGCATGATCAGCCACGTGATCAGTGCATGATCAGCCACGTGATCAGTGCCAGATCAGCCATGGTACCAGTGCATGCACAGTCACGTGACCAGTGTATGATCAGCTACGTGATCAGTGCGTGATCAGTGCATGATCAGCCACGTGATCAGTGCATGATCAGGCACGTGATGAGTGCATGATCAGTCACGTGATAAGTGCATGATCAGGCACGTGATCAGTTCATGATCAGGCATGTGATCAGTGCATGATCAGTCACATGATCAGTGTATGATCAGCCACGTGATCAGTGAATGATAGCCACGTGACCCCTGCATGATCAGTCACGTGATCAGTGCATGATGAGCCATGGGATCACTGCATGATCAGCCATGTGATCAGTGCATGATCAGCACGTGATCAGTGCATGATCAGCCACGTGATCAGTGCATGTGCAGTCAGCCGTGATCAGTGCATGATCAGCGTGCGTGATCATGATGATCAGCGTGCGTGTGTCATGATCAGCCACGTGATCAGTGCATGATCAGCCACGTGATCAGTGTGCATGATCAGCCACGTGATCAGTGCATGATCAGCCACGTGATCAGTGCATGCATGATCAGCCACGTGATCAGTGCATGATCAGCCACGTGATCAGTGCATGATCAGCCACGTGATCAGTGCATGATCAGCCACGTGATCAGTGCATGATCAGCCACGTGATCAGTGTGCATGATCAGCCACGTGATCAGTGCATGATCAGTGCGTGATCAGTGCATGATCAGCCACGTGATCAGTCAGTGTCATGCATCATCTGCGTGATCAGTGCATGATCAGCCACGTGATCAGTGCATGATCAGCCACGTGATCAGTGTGCATGATCAGTGTGATCAGTGTCATGATCAGTGCACGTGATCAGTCATGTGATCAGTGCATGTGCATGAGCATGATCACGTGATCAGTGCATGATCAGTCACGTGATCAGTGCATGATCAGCCACGTGATCAGTGCATGATCAGCCACGTGATCAGTGCATGATCAGTCACGTGATCAGTGCATGATCAGCCACGTGATCAGTGCATGATCAGCCACGTGATCAGTGTGCATGATCAGCCACGTGATCAGTGCATGATCAGCCACGTGATCAGTGCATGATCAGTCACGTGATCAGTGCATGATCAGTCCACGTGATCAGTGCATGATCAGCCACGTGATCAGTGCATGATCAGCCACGTGATCAGTGCATGATCAGCACGTGATCAGTGATCAGTGCATGATCATCCGTGCGTGATCAGTGCATGATCAGCCACGTGATCAGTGCATGATCAGCCACGTGATCAGTGCATGATCAGTCACGTGATCAGTGCATGATCAGTCACGTGATCAGTGCATGATCAGCCACGTGATCAGTGCATGATCAGCCACGTGATCAGTGCATGATCAGTCATCACGTGATCAGTGCATGATCAGCCACGTGATCAGTGTGCATGATCAGCCACGTGATCAGTGCATGATCAGCCACGTGATCAGTGCATGATCAGCCACGTGATCAGTGCATGATCAGCCACGTGATCAGTGCATGATCAGCCACGTGATCAGTGTGCATGATCAGTGCGTGATCAGTGCATGATCAGTCACGTGATCAGTGCATGATCAGCCACGTGATCAGTGCATGATCAGCCACGTGATCAGTGCATGATCAGCCACGTGATCAGTGCATGATCAGCCACGTGATCAGTGCATGATCAGCCACGTGATCAGTGCATGATCAGCCACGTGATCAGTGCATGATCAGCCACGTGATCAGTGCATGATCAGCCGCGTGATCAGTGCATGATCAGCCACGTGATCAGTGCATGATCAGCCACGTGATCAGTGCATGATCAGCCACGTGATCAGTGCATGATCAGCCACGTGATCAGTGCATGATCAGCCACGTGATCAGTGCATGATCAGCCACGTGATCAGTGCATGATCGTGATCGTGATCAGTGCATGATCAGTGATCAGTGCGTGATCAGTGCATGATCAGCATGATGATCGTGATCAGTGCATGATCAGCCACGTGATCAGTGCATGATCAGTCACGTGATCAGTGCATGATCAGCCACGTGATCAGTGCATGATCAGCCACGTGATCAGTGCATGATCAGCCACGTGATCAGTGCATGATCAGTCACGTGATCAGTGCATGATCAGCCACGTGATCAGTGCATGATCAGCCACGTGATCAGTGCATGATCAGCCACGTGATCAGTGCATGATCAGTCAGCCGTGATCAGTGCATGATCAGCCACGTGATCAGTGCATGATCAGCCACGTGATCAGTGCATGATCAGCCACGTGATCAGTGCATGATCAGTCATGTGATCAGTCATGATCAGCACGTGATCAGTGCATGATCAGTCACGTGATCAGTGCATGATCAGCCACGTGATCAGTGCATGATCAGCCACGTGATCAGTGCATGATCAGCCACGTGATCAGTGCATGATCAGTCACGTGATCAGTGCATGATCAGCACGTGATCAGTGTGCATGATCAGCCGTGATCAGTGATCAGTGCATGATCAGCCACGTGATCAGTGTGCATGATCAGTCACGTGATCAGTGCATGATCAGCCACGTGATCAGTGCATGATCAGCCACGTGATCAGTGCATGATCAGCCACGTGATCAGTGCATGATCAGCCACGTGATCAGTGCATGATCAGCCACGTGATCAGTGCATGATCAGTCACGTGATCAGTGCATGATCAGCCACGTGATCAGTGCATGATCAGCCACGTGATCAGTGTGCATGATCAGCCACGTGATCAGTGCATGATCAGCCACGTGATCAGTGCATGATCAGTCACGTGATCAGTGCATGATCAGCCACGTGATCAGTGCATGATCATGATCAGTCGCGTGATCAGTGCATGATCAGCCACGTGATCAGTGCATGATCAGTCACGTGATCAGTGCATGATCAGCCACGTGATCAGTGCATGATCAGCCACGTGATCAGTGCATGATCAGCCACGTGATCAGTGCATGATCAGCCACGTGATCAGTGTGCATGATCAGCCACGTGATCAGTGCATGATCAGCCACGTGATCAGTGCATGATCAGCCACGTGATCAGTGCATGATCAGCCACGTGATCAGTGCATGATCAGCCACGTGATCAGTGCATGATCAGTCACGTGATCAGTGCATGATCAGCCACGTGATCAGTGCATGATGATCAGCCACGTGATCAGTGCATGATCAGCCACGTGATCAGTGCATGATCAGCCACGTGATCAGTGCATGATCAGCCACGTGATCAGTGCATGATCAGCCGCGTGATCAGTGCATGATCAGCCACGTGATCAGTGCATGATCAGCCACGTGATCAGTGCATGATCAGCCACGTGATCAGTGCATGATCAGCCACGTGATCAGTGCATGATCAGTCGCGTGATCAGTGCATGATCAGCCACGTGATCAGTGCATGATCAGCCACGTGATCAGTGCATGATCAGCCACGTGATCAGTGCATGCGTGATCAGTGCATGACGTGATCAGTGCATGATCAGCCACGTGATCAGTGCATGATCAGCCACGTGATCAGTGCATGATCAGCCACGTGATCAGTGTGCATGATCAGTCACGTGATCAGTGCATGATCAGCCACGTGATCAGTGCATGATCAGCCGTGATCAGTGCATGATCAGCCACGTGATCAGTGCATGATCAGCCACGTGATCAGTGCATGATCAGCCCGCGTGATCAGTGCATGATCAGCCACGTGATCAGTGCATGATCAGCCACGTGATCAGTGCATGATGATCAGTCACGTGCATGATCAGTGCGTGATCATGATCATCCGCGTGATCAGTGCATGATCAGCCACGTGATCAGTGCATGATGATCAGTCACGTGATCAGTGCATGTGATCAGTGATGATCAGTGCGATCAGCCACGTGATCAGTGCATGATCATGATCATCAGTGCGTGATCAGTGCATGTGCATGATCCACGTGATCAGTGCATGATCAGCCACGTGATCAGTGCATGATCAGTCACGTGATCAGTGCATGATCAGCCACGTGATCAGTGCATGATCAGGCACGTGATCAGTGCATGATCAGTGCACGTGATCAGTGCACGTGATCAGTGCATGATCAGTCACGTGATCAGTGTGATCATCATCCACGTGATCAGTGCATGATCAGCCACGTGATCAGTGCATGATCAGCCACGTGATCAGTGTGCATGATCAGCCGCGTGATCAGTGCATGATCAGCCACGTGATCAGTGCATGATCAGCCACGTGATCAGTGCATGATCAGTCACGTGATCAGTGTGCATGATCAGGTCACGTGATCAGTGCATGATCAGCCACGTGATCAGTGCATGATCAGGCGCGTGATCAGTGCATGATCAGTCACGTGATCAGTGCATGATCAGCCACGTGATCAGTGCATGATCAGCCACGTGATCAGTGCATGATCAGCCGCGTGATCAGTGCATGATCAGCCACGTGATCAGTGCATGATCAGCCACGTGATCAGTGCATGATCAGCCACGTGATCAGTGCATGATCAGCCATCGTGATCAGTGCATGATCAGTCATCACGTGATCAGTGCATGATCAGTCACGTGATCAGTGATGATCAGCCGTGCGTGATCAGTGCATGATCAGCCACGTGATCAGTGCATGATCAGCCACGTGATCAGTGCATGATCAGCCACGTGATCAGTGCATGATCAGTCACGTGATCAGTGCATGATCAGCCACGTGATCAGTGCATGATCAGCCACGTGATCAGTGCATGATCAGCCACGTGATCAGTGCATGATCAGCCACGTGATCAGTGCATGATCAGCCGTGATCAGTGCATGATCAGCCACGTGATCAGTGCATGATCAGCCACGTGATCAGTGCATGATCAGTCACGTGATCAGTGCATGATCAGTCACGTGATCAGTGCATGATCATCACGTGATCATGATCATGATCAGGCATGTGATCAGTGCATGATCAGTGCATGATCAGCCACGTGATCAGTGCATGATCAGCCACGTGATCAGTGCATGATCAGCCACGTGATCAGTGCATGATCAGCCACGTGATCAGTGCATGATCCGTGATCACGTGTGATCAGTGCATGATGATCATGATCAGTGCGTGATCAGTGCATGATCAGCCACGTGATCAGTGCATGATCAGTCACGTGATCAGTGCATGATCAGCCACGTGATCAGTGCATGATCATCACGTGATCAGTGCATGATCAGCCACGTGATCAGTGCATGATCAGCCACGTGATCAGTGCATGATCAGCCACGTGATCAGTGCATGATCAGCCACGTGATCAGTGCATGATCAGTCATCGTGATCAGTGCATGATCAGCCACGTGATCAGTGCATGATCAGTGCATGATGTGATCAGTGCATGATCAGTCACGTGATCAGTGCATGATCAGCCACGTGATCAGTGCATGATCAGCCACGTGATCAGTGCATGATCAGCCACGTGATCAGTGCATGATCAGCCACGTGATCAGTGCATGATCAGTCACGTGATCAGTGCATGATCAGCCACGTGATGATCAGTGATCAGTGCATGATCAGTCACGTGATCAGTGCATGATCAGCACGTGATCAGTGCATGATCAGCCACGTGATCAGTGCATGATCAGTCGCGTGATCAGTGCATGATCAGCCACGTGATCAGTGCATGATCAGCCACGTGATCAGTGCATGATCAGCCACGTGATCAGTGCATGATCAGCCACGTGATCAGTGCATGATCAGCCACGTGATCAGTGCATGATCAGCCACGTGATCAGTGCATGATCAGCCACGTGATCAGTGCATGATCAGCCACGTGATCAGTGCATGATCAGCCGCGTGATCAGTGCATGATCAGCCGCGTGATCAGTGCATGATCAGCCCGTGATCAGCCCGTGATCAGTGCATGATCAGCCCGTGATCAGTGCATGATCAGCCGCGTGATCA
>NW_027218773.1:0-14496 GCF_027580195.1 Bos mutus
GATTCGTGGCTGATCATGCACTGATCACGTGACTGATCATGCACTGATCATCACTGGCTATCATGCACTGATCACTTGGCTCATCATGCACTGATCACGTGGCTGATCATGCACTGAGTCACGTGGCTATCATGCACTACACTGATCACGTGACTGATCATGCACTGATCACGTGACTGATCATGAACTGATCACGTGGCTGATCATGCACTGATCACGTGGCTGATCATGCACTGATCACGTGGCTGATCATGCACTGATCACTGTGACTGATCATGCACTCTTCATGTGCCTGATCATGCACTGATCACGTGGCTGATCATGCACTGATCACGTGGCTGATCATGCACTGATCACGTGGCTGATCATGCACTGATCACGTGGCTGATCATGCACTGATCACGTGGCTGATCATGCACTGATCACGTGGCTGATCATGCACTGATCACGTGGCTGATCATGCACTGATCACGTGGCTGATCATGCACTGATCACGTGGCTGATCATGCATCACGTGGCTGATCATGCACTGATCACGTGGCTGATCATGCACTGATCACGTGGCTGATCATGCACTGATCACGTGACTGATCATGCACTGATCTGGTGGCTGATCATGCACTGATCACGTGACTGATCATGCACTGATCACGTGGCTGATCATGCACTGATCACGTGGCTGATCATGCACTGATCACGTGGCTGATCATGCACTGATCACGTGGCTGATCATGCACTGATCACTGATCACACTGATCTGTGACTGATCATGCACTGATCAGCTGCATCATGCACTGATCACGTGGCTGATCATGCACTGATCACTCTGCTGATCATGCACTGATCACGTGGCTGATCATGCACTGATCACGTGGCTGATCATGCACTGCTGATCACTGATGATCATGCTCACTGATGATCATGCATCTGATCACGTGGCTGATCATGCACTGATCACGTGACTGATCATGCACTGATCACGTGGCTGATCATGCACTGATCACGTGGCTGATCATGCACTGATCACGTGGCCTGATCATGCACTGATCACGTGCTGATCATGCACTGATCACGTGGCTGATCATGCACTGATCACGTGGCTGATCATGCACTGATCACGTGGCTGATCATGCACTGATCACGTGGCTGATCATGCACTGATCACGTGACTGATCATGCACTGACTGATGGCTGATCATGCACTGATGATCATGCTGATCATGCACTGATCACGTGACTGATCATGCACTGATCACGTGACTGATCATGCACTGATCACGTGGCTGATCATGCACTGATCACGTGGCTGATCATGCACTGATCACGTGGCTGATCATGCACTGATCACATGGCTGATCATACACTGATCATGTGACTGCACATGCACTGATCACGTGGCTGATAATACACTGATCACGTGGCTGATCATGCACTGATCACGTGGCTGATCATGCACTGATCACGTGGCTGATCATGCACTGATCACGTGGCTGATCATGCACTGATCACGTGGCTGATCATGCACTGATCACGTATCTATAATGCACTGATCACATGGCTATCATGCACTGATCCCGTGGCTGATCATGCACTGATCACCTGACTGACAATGCACTGATCACGATGCCCTCATGCACTGATCAGGTGGCTGATCTTACACTGACCATATGACTGATCATTCTCTGATCACGTGCCTGATCATGCACTGATCACGTGGCTGATCATACACTGATCACGTGACTGATCATGCACTGATCACGTGACTGATCATGCACTGATCACGTGGCTGATCATGCACTGATCACGAAGCTGATCATACACTGATCACGTGACTGTGCATGCACTGATCACGTGGCTGATCATGCACTGATCACGTGGCTGATCATGCACTGATCACGTGACTGATCACGGACTGATCACTGATCACGTGACTGATCATGCACTGATCACGTGGCTGATCATACACTGATCACGTGACTGATCATGCACTGATCACGTGGCTGATCATGCACTGATCACGTGGCTGATCATGCACTGATCACGTGACTGATCACGTGACTGACTGATCACTGTGCACTGATCAAGCACTGATCACGTGTCTGATGGAACACTGATCATTTGGCTGATCATGCACTGATCATGGGACTGCCCATGCACTGATCATGGGACTGCCCATGCACTGATCACGTGACTGATCATGCACTGATCACGTGGCTGATCATGCACTGATCACGTATGCTGATCATGCACTGATCACGTGGCTGCTCTGATGATCACTGATCACGTGGCTGATCATGCACTGATCACGTGACTGATCATGCACTGATCACGTGGCTATCATGCACTGATCACGTGGCTGATCATGCACTGATCACGTGGCTGATCATGCACTGATCACGTGACTTATCATGCACTGATAACATGGCTGGATCTGATCATGCACTGACTGATCACGTGGCTGATCATGCACTGATCACGTGTTGCTGATCATGCACTGATCACGTGGCTGATCTGATCATGCACTGATCACGTGGCTGATCATGCACTGATCACGTGGCTGATCATGCACTGATCACGTGGCTGATCATGCACTGATCACGTGGCTGGCTGCAATGCACTGATCACGTGGCTGATCATGCACTGATCACGTGCTGATCATGCACTGATCACGTGGCTGATCATGCACTGATCACGTGGCTGATCATGCACTGATCACATGGCTGATCATGCACTGATCACGTGATCTCACTGATCGCTGACAATAATCATCATGCACGTGACCTCAGCTGTGACACTGATCATGCTGATCATGCACTGATCACGTGGCTGATCATGCACTGATCACGTGGCTGATCATGCACTGATCACGTGGCTGATCATGCACTGATCGCGCTGATCTGACTGCTGGCACTGATCGCACTGATCTGATCATGCACTGATCACGTGCTGATCATAGGCACTGATCACGTGGCTGATCATGCACTGATCACGTGGCTGATCATGCACTGATCACGTGACTGATCATGCACTGATCACGTGACTGATCATGCACTGATCACGTGACTGATCATGCACTGATCACGTGGCTGATCATGCACTGATCACGTGGCTGATCATGCACTGATCACGTGGCTGATCATGCACTGATCACGTGGCTGATCATGCACTGATCACGTGACTGATCATGCACTGATCACGTGGCTGATCATGCACTGATCACGTGACTGATCACTGATCACACTGATCACGTGACTGATCATGCACTGATCACGTGGCTGATCATGCACTGATCACGCGTGGCTGATCATGCACTGATCACGTGACTGATCATGCACTGATCGTGTAACTGATCATGCACTGATCACGTGGCTGATCATGCACTGATCACGTGGCTGATCATGCACTGATCACGTGGCTGATCATGCACTGATCACGTGGCTGATCATGCACTGATCACGTGGCTGATCATGCACTGATCACGTGGCTGATCATGCACTGATCACGTGACTGATCATGCACTGATCACGTGGCTGATCATGCACTGATCTGTGGCTGATCATGCACTGATCACGTGACTGATCATGCACTGATCACGTGACTGATCATGCACTGATCACGTGGCTGATCATGCACTGATCACGTGGCTGATCATGCACTGATCACGTGACTGATCATGCACTGATCACGTGGCTGATCATGCACTGATCACGAAGCTGATCATACACTGATCACGTGACTGTGCATGCACTGATCACGTGGCTGATCATGCACTGATCACGTGGCTGATCATGCACTGATCCCGTGGCTGATCATGCACTGATCACGTGGCTGATCATGCACTGATCCCGTGGCTGATCATGCACTGATCACGTGACTGATCATGCACTGATAACGTGGCTGTTCATGCACTGATCACGTGGCTGATCATACACTGATCACGTGGTTGATCATGCACTAATCACGTTGCGGATCATGCACTGATCACTGGGCTGATCATACACTGATCACGTGACTGATCATGCACTGATCACACTGGTCACTGATCATGCACTGATCACGTGGCTGATCATGCACTGATCACGTGGCTGATCATGCACTGATCACGTGGCTGATCATGCACTGATCACGTGGCTGATCATGCACTGATCACGTGTGGCTGATCATGCACTGATCACGTGGCTGATCATTGCACTGATCACGTGGCTGATCATGCACTGATCACGTGGCTGATCATGCACTGATCACGTTGCTGATCATGCACTGATCACGTGGCTGATCATGCACTGATCACGTGGCTGATCATGCACTGATCACGTGGCTGATCATGCACTGATCACGTGACTGATCATGCACTGATCACGTGCCTGATCATGCACTGATCACGTGGCTGATCATGCACTGATCACGTGACTGATCATGCACTGTTCACGTGGCTGATCATGCACTGATCACGTGGCTGATCATACACTGATCACACGGACTGATCATGCACTGATCACGTGGCTGATCATGCACTGATCACGTGGCTGATCATGCACTGATCACGTGGCTGATCATACACTGATCACCTGCCTGATCATGCACTGATCACGTGGCTGATCATGCACTGATCACGTGGCTGATCATGCACTGATCACGTGGCTGATCATGCACTGATCACGTGGCTGATCATGCACTGATCACGTGACTGACTGCATGCACTGATCCGTGACTGATCATGCACTGATCACGTGGCTGATCATGCACTGATCACGTGGCTGATCATGCACTGATCGTGGCTGATCATGCACTGATCACGTGGCTGATCATGCACTGATCTGATCACGTGACTGATGATCATGCACTGATCACGTGGCTGATCATGCACTGATCACGTGCTGATCATGCACTGATCACGTGGCTGATCATGCACTGATCACATGGCTGATCATGCACTGATCACGTGGCTGATCATGCACTGATCACGTGGCTGATCATGCACTGATCACGTGACTGATCATGCACTGATCACGTGGCTGATCATGCACTGATCACGTGCTGCTGATCATGCACTGATCACGTGGCTGATCATGCACTGATCACGTGACTGATCATGCACTGATCACGTGGCTGATCATGCACTGATCACGTGGCTGATCATGCACTGATCACGTGGCTGATCATGCATCATCGCAGCTGATCACGTGGACTGATCATGCACTGATCAGCTGGCTGCGTGTCTGATCATGCAGACTGATCAGGCGTGGCTGATCATGCACTGATCATTGTGGCTGATCATGCAGACTGATCATGCAGCTGATCAGGCACTGGTCACGTGACTGCTGATCATGCACTGATCACGTGGCTGATCATGCACTGATCACGTGACTGATCATGCACTGATCACGTGACTGATCATGCACTGATCACGTGGCTGATCATGCACTGATCACGTGGCTGATCAAACACTGATCACGTGGCTGATCATGCACTGATCACGTGGCTGATCATGCACTGATCACGTGGCTGATATCATGCACTGATCACGTGGCTGATCATGCACACTGATCACGTGCTGATCATGCACTGATCACGTGGCTGATCATGCACTGATCACGTGGCTGATCATGCACTGATCACGTGGCTGATCATGCACTGATCACATGACTGATCATGCTGACTGATCACGTGGCTGATGGCTGATCATGCACTGATCACGTGACTGATCATGCACTGATCACGTGACTGATCATGCACTGATCACGTGGCTGATCATGCACTGATCACGTGGCTGATCATACACTGATCACGTGACTGATCATGCACTGATCACGTGGCTGATCATGCACTGATCACGTGGCTGATCATGCACTGACTGATCACGTTACTGATCATGCACGGATCACGAGGATATCATGCACTGATCACGTGGCTGATCATGCACTGATCACGTGGTTGATCATGCACTGATCACGTGGCTGATCATGCACTGATCACGTGGCTGATCATGCACTGATCACGTGGCTGATCATGCACTGATCACGTGGCTGATCATGCACTGATCACGTGGCTGATCATGCACTGATCACGTGGCTGATCATGCACTGATCACCTGACTGATCATGCACTGATCACGTGCCTGATCATGCACTGATCACGTGCCTGATCATGCACTGATCACGTGACTGATCATGCACTGATCACGTGGCTGATCATGCACTGATCACGTGGCTGATCATGCACTGATCACCTGCCTGATAATGCACTGATCACGTGGCTGATCATCATGCACTGATCACTGTGACTGATCATGGACTGATCACATGCACTGATCGTGGCTGATCATGACTGATCGTGGGCTGATCATGCACTGATCACGTGGCTGATCATACACTGATCACGTGACTGTGCATGCACTGATCACGTGGCTGATCATGCACTGATCACGTGGTGATCATTCACTGATCACGTGGCTGATCATTCACACTGATCACGTGGCTGATCATGCACTGATCACGTGGCTGATCATGCACTGATCACGTGGCTGATCATGCACTGATCACTGATCATGCACTGATCACGTGGCTGATCATGCACTGATCACGTGGCTGATCATGCACTGATCACGTGGCTGATCATGCACTGATCACGTGACTGATCATGCACTGATCACGTGGCTGATCATGCACTGATCACGTGGCTGATCATGCACTGATCACGTGGCTGATCATGCACTGATCACGTGGCTGATCATGCACTGATCACGTGGCTGATCATGCACACTGATCACGTGACTGATCATGCACTGATCACGTGGCTGATCATGCACTGATCACGTGGCTGATCATCTGATAAACTGATCACTGACTGTGCTGATGCACTGATCACGTGGCTGATCATGCACTGATCACGTGGCTGATCATGCACTGATCACTGTGGCTGATCATGCACTGATCACGTGACTGATCATGCACTGATCATGCTGATGCATGCACTGATCACGTGGCTGATCATGCACTGATCACGTGGCTGATCATGCACTGATCACGTGGCGTGGCTGATCATGCACTGATCACGTGACTGATCATGCACTGATCACGTGGCTGATCATGCACTGATCACGTGGCTGATCATGCACTGATCACGTGGCTGATCATGCACTGATCACGTAGCTGATCATGCACTGATCACGTGGCTGATCATGCACTGATCACGTGGCTGATCATGCACTGATCACGTGACTGATCATGCACTGATCACGTGGCTGATCATGCACTGATCACGTGGCTGATCATGCACTGATCACGTGGCTGACTGATCACTGCACTGATCACGGCTGATCATGCACTGATCACGTGGCTGATCATGCACTGATCACGTGGCTGATCATGCACTGATCACGTGACTGATCATGCACTGATCACGGCTGATCATGCACTGATCACGTGACTGATCATGCACTGATCACGTGGCTGATCATGCACTGATCACGTGCCTGACTGATCATCACTGATCACGTGGCTGATCATGCACTGATCACGTGGCTGATCATGCACTGATCACGTGGCTGATCATGCACTGATCGTGACTGATCATCATGCTGATCTGCGTGCACTGATCATGCACTGATCGTGGCTGATCATGCACTGATCACGTGCTGATCATGCACTGATCACGTGGCTGATCATGCACTGATCACGTGGCTGATCATGCACTGATCACGTGACTGATCATCAGCACTGAGGAATCACGTGGCTGATCATGCACTGATCACGTGACTGATCATGCACTGATCACGTGGCTGATCATGCACTGATCACGTGACTGATCATGCACTGATCACATGACTGATCATTCACTGATCACATGACTCTGATCATGCACTGATCACGTGGATGATCATGCACTGATCACGTGGCTGATCATGCACTGATCACGTGGCTGATCATGCACTGATCACGTGGCTGATCATGCACTGATCACGTGGACTGATCATGCACTGATCACGTGGCTGATCATGCACTGATCACGTGCTGTGCACTGATCATGCACTGATCACGTGGCTGATCATGCACTGATCACGCATGCTGATCATCACTGATCACGTGACTGATCATGCACTGATCACGTGGCTGATCATGCACTGATCACGTGGCTGATCATGCACTGATCACGTAACTGATCATGCACTGATCACGTGGCTGATCATGCACTGATCACGTGGCTGATCATGCACTGATCACGTGGCTGATCATGCACTGATCACACGTGACTGATCATGCACTGATCACGTGGCTGATCATGCACTGATCACGTGACTGATCATGCACTGATCACGTGGCTGATCATGCACTGATCACGTGGCTGATCATGCACTGATCACGTGGCTGATCATGCACACTGATCATGTGACTGATCATGCACTGATCACGTGGCTGATCATGCACTGATCACGTGGCTGATCATGCACTGATCACGTTGCTGATCATGCACTGATCACGTGGCTGATCATGCACTGATCACGTGGCTGATCATGCACTGATCACGTGGCTGATCATGCACTGATCACGTGGCTGATCATGCACTGATCACGTGGACTGATGATCATGCACTGATCACGTTGCTGATCATTCACTGATCACGTGGCTGATCATGCACTGATCACGTGAATGATCATGCACTGATCACGTGCTGATCATGCACTGATCACGGCTGATCATGCACTGATCACGTGACTGATCATGCACTGATCACGTGGCTGATCATGCACTGATCACGTGCCTGATCATGCACTGATCACGTGACTGATCATGCACTGATCACGTGGCTGATCATGCACTGATCACGTGGCTGATCATGCACTGATCACGTGCCTGATCATGCACTGATCATGCACTGATCATGCACTGATCACGTGGCTGATCATGCACTGATCACGTGACTGATCATGCACTGATCACGTGGCTGATCATGCACTGATCACGTGGCTGATCATGCACTGATCACGTGGCTGATCATGCACTGATCACGTGGCTGATCATGCACTGATCACGTGGCTGATCATGCACTGATCACGTGGCTGATCATGCACTGATCACGTGGCTGATCATGCACTGATCACGTGACTGATCATGCACTGATCACGTGGCTGATCATGCACTGATCACGTGGCTGATCATGCACTGATCACGTGGCTGATCATACACTGATCACGTGACTGATCATGCACTGATCACGTGGCTGATCATGCACTGATCACGTGATCATGATCATGCACTGATCACGTGGCGTGATCATGCACTGATCACGTGGCTGATCATGCACTGATCACGTGGCTGATCATGCACTGATCACGTGGCTGATCATGCACTGATCACGTGGCTGATCATGCACTGATCACGTGACTGATCATGCACTGATCACGTGGCTGATCATGCACTGATCACGTGGCTGATCATGCACTGATCACGTGACTGATCACACTGATCACGTGACTGATCATCACGTAGCTGATCATGCACTGATCACGTGGCTGATCATGCACTGATCACGTGGCTGATCATGCACTGATCACGTGACTGATCATGCACTGATCACGTGGCTGATCATGCACTGATCAACGTGGCTGATCATGCACTGATCACGTGGCTGATCATCATGCTGATCTGATCATCACGTGGCTGATCATGCACTGATCACGTGGCTGATCATGCACTGATCACGTGGCTGATCATGCACTGATCACGTGGCTGATCATGCACTGATCATCACGTGCTGATCATGCACTGATCACGTGGCTGATCATGCACTGATCACGTGGCTGATCATGCACTGATCACGTGACTGATCATGCACTGATCACGTGGCTGATCATGCACTGATCACGTGGCTGATCATGCACTGATCACGTGACTGATCATGCACTGATCACGTGGCTGATCATGCACTGATCACGTGGCTGATCATGCACTGATCACGTGGCTGATCATGCACTGATCACGTGGCTGATCATGCACTGATCATGACTGATCACTGATCACTGATCATCATGCACTGATCACGTGGCTGATCATGCACTGATCACGTGGCTGATCATGCACTGATCACGTGGCTGATCATGCACTGATCACGTGACTGATCATGCACACTGATCACGTGGCTGATCATGCACTGATCACGTGGCTGATCATGCACTGATCACGTGACTGATCATGCACTGATCACGTGACTGATCATGCACTGATCACGTGGCTGATCATGCACTGATCACGTGACTGATCATGCACTGATCACGTGGCTGATCATGCACTGATCACGTGGCTGATCATGCACTGATCACGTGGCTGATCATGCACTGATCACGTGGCTGATCATGCACTGATCACGTGACTGATCATGCACTGATCACGTGGCTGATCATGCACTGATCACGTGGCTGATCATGCACTGATCGTGGCTGGCTGATCATGATGGCTGATCATCGTGCACTGATCATGCACTGATCATGCACTGATCACGTGGCTGATCATGCACTGATCACGTGGCTGATCATGCACTGATCACGTGACTGATCATGCACTGATCACGTGGCTGATCATGCACTGATCACGTGGCTGATCATGCACTGATCACGTGACTGATCATGCACTGATCACGTGGCTGATCATGCACTGATCACGTGGCTGATCATGCACTGATCACCTGCCTGATCATGCACTGATCACGTGGCTGATCATGCACTGATCACGTGGCTGATCATGCACTGATCACGTGGCTGATCATGCACTGATCATGATGGCTGATCATGCACTGATCACGTGACTGATCATGCACTGATCACGTGCTGATCATGCACTGATCACGTGGCTGATCATGCACTGATCACGTGGCTGATCATGCACTGATCACGTGGCTGATCATGCACTGATCACGTGGCTGATCATGCACTGATCGTGACTGATCATGATGATCACGCACTGATCACGTGGCTGATCACGTACTGATCATGCACTGATCACGTGGCTGATCATGCACTGATCACGTGCTGATCATGCACTGATCACGTGGCTGATCATGCACTGATCACGTGGCTGATCATGCACTGATCACGTGTGACTGATCATGCACTGATCACGTGGCTGATCATGCACTGATCACGTGACTGATCATGCACTGATCACGTGGCTGATCATGCACTGATCACGTGGCTGATCATGCACTGATCGTGGCTGATCATGCACTGATCACGTGGCTGATCATGCACTGATCACGTGGCTGATCATGCACTGATGCGTGGCTCATCATGCACTGATCACGTGGCTGATCATGCACTGATCATCGTGACTGATCATGCACTGATCACGTGGCTGATCATGCACTGGCTGATCACGTGGCTGATCATGCACTGATGATCTCGTGCTGCTCATCATGCACTGATCACGTGGCTGATCATGCACTGATCACGTGGCTGATCATGCACTGATCACGTGCCTGATCATGCACTGATCACACGCTGATCATGCACTGATCACGTGGCTGATCATGCACTGATCGTGGCTGATCATGCACTGATCACGTGGCTGATCATGCACTGATCACGTGGCTGATCATGCACTGATCACGTGACTGATCATGCACTGATCACGTGCCTGATCATGCACTGATCACGTGGCTGATCATGCACTGATCACGTGGCTGATCATGCACTGATCACGTGGCTGATCATGCACTGATCACGTGTCTGATCATGCACTGATCACGTGGCTGATCATGCACTGATCACGTGACTGATCATGCACTGATCACGTGCCTGATCATGCACTGATCACGTGGCTGATCATGCACTGATCACGTGGCTGATCATGCACTGATCACGTGACTGATCATGCACTGATCACGTGACTGATCATGCACTGATCACGTGGCTGATCATGCACTGATCACGTGGCTGATCATGCACTGATCACGTGGCTGATCATACACTGATCACGTGACTGATCATGCACTGATCACGTGACTGATCATGCACTGATCACGTGGCTGATCATGCACTGATCACGTGGCTGATCATGCACTGATCACGTGGCTGATCATGCACTGATCACGTGATCTGATCATGCACTGATCACGTGACTGATCATGCACTGATCACGTGGCTGATCATGCACTGATCACGTGGCTGATCATGCACTGATCACGTGGCTGATCATGCACTGATCACGTTGCTGATCATGCACTGATCACGTGGCTGATCATGCACTGATCACGTGGCTGATCATGCACTGATCACGTGGCTGATCATGCACTGATCACAATGCGTGGCTGATCATGCACTGATCACGTGGCTGATCATGCACTGATCACGTGGCTGATCATGCACTGATCACGTGGCTGATCATGCACTGATCACGTGGCTGATCATGCACTGATCACGTGGCTGATCATGCACTGATCACGTGGCTGATCATGCACTGATCACGTGGCTGATCATGCACTGATCACGTGGCTGATCATGCACTGATCACGTGGCTGATCATGCACTGATCACGTGGCTGATCATGCACTGATCACGTGGCTGATCATGCACTGATCACGTGGCTGATCATGCACTGATCACGTGGCTGATCATGCACTGATCACGTGGCTGATCATGCACTGATCACGTGGCTGATCATGCACTGATCACGTGGCTGATCATGCACTGATCACGTGGCTGATCATGCACTGATCACGTGGCTGATCATGCACTGATCACGTGGCTGATCATGCACTGATCACGTGACTGATCATGCACTGATCACGTGACTGATCATGCACTGATCACGTGGCTGATCATGCACTGATCACGTGGCTGATCATACACTGATCACGTGACTGATCATGCACTGATCACGTGGCTGATCATGCACTGATCACGTGGCTGATCATGCACTGATCACGTGGCTGATCATGCACTGATCACGTGGCTGATCATGCACTGATCACGTGGCTGATCATGCACTGATCACGTGGCTGATCATGCACTGATCACGTGGCTGATCATGCACTGATCACGTGGCTGATCATGCACTGATCACGTGGCATGATCATGCACTGATCACGTGACTGATCATGCACTGATCACGTGGCTGATCATGCACTGATCACGTGCTGATCATGCACTGATCACGTGGCTGATCATGCACTGATCACGTGGCTGATCATGCACTGATCACGTGGCTGATCATGCACTGATCACGTGGCTGATCATGCACTGATCACGTGGCTGATCATGCACTGATCACGTGACTGATCATGCACTGATCACGTGGCTGATCATGCACTGATCACGTGGCTGATCATGCACTGATCACGTGACTGATCATGCACTGATCACGTGGCTGATCATGCACTGATCACGTGGCTGATCATGCACTGATCACGTGACTGATCATGCACTGATCACGTGGCTGATCATGCACTGATCACGTGGCTGATCATGCACTGATCACGTGGCTGATCATGCACTGATCACGTGACTGATCATGCACTGATCACGTGGCTGATCATGCACTGATCACGTGACTGATCATGCACTGATCACGTGACTGATCATGCACTGATCACGTGGCTGATCATGCACTGATCACGTGGCTGATCATGCACTGATCACGTGGCTGATCATGCACTGATCACGTGGCTGATCATGCACTGATCACGTGACTGATCATGCACTGATCACGTGTCTGATCATGCACTGATCACGTGGCTGATCATGCACTGATCATGAAGCTGATCATACACTGATCACGTGACTGTGCATGCACTGATCACGTGGCTGATCATGCACTGATCACGTGGCTGATCATGCACTGATCACGTGGCTGATCATGCACTGATCACGTGACTGATCATGCACTGATCACGTGGCTGATCATGCACTGATCGTGGCTGTCACTGATCATGCACTGATGATCGTGACTGATCATGGCTGATCACTGATCACGTGGCTGATCATGCACTGATCACGTGGCTGATCATGCACTGATCACGTGACTGATCATGCACTGATCACGTGCTGATCATGCACTGATCACGTGGCTGATCATGCACTGATCACGTGGCTGATCATGCACTGATCACGTGGCTCATCATGCACTGATCACGTGGCTGATCATGCACTGATCACGTGGCTGATCATTCACTGATCACGTGACTGATCATGCACTGATCACGTGGCTGATCATGCACTGATCACGTGGCTGATCATGCACTGATCACGTGGCTGATCATACACTGATCACGTGGCTGATCATGCACTGATCACGTGCCTGATCATGCACTGATCACGTGGCTGACCATGCACTTGATCATGCACTGATCACGTGAGCTGATCATGCACTGATCACGTGACTGTGCATGCACTGATCACGTGGCTGAACATGCACTGATCACGTGGCTGATCATGCAATGATAACCTGGCTGATCATACACTGATCACGTGACTAATCATGCACTCTTCACTGGCCTGATCATGCA
>NW_027218774.1:0-18505 GCF_027580195.1 Bos mutus
CAGGTGGCAGCGGCAGCTGGCTCAGCTGGCGATTATCAGGCAGATGAGCAGGCAGGTGGTGTCGCGGCTCAGCTGGCGAGTATCAGGCAGCGAGTATCAAGCAGATGAGCAGGCAGGTGTCGCGCGGCTCAGCTGGCGAGTATCAGGCAGATGAGCAGGTGGCTCGGCTGGCGGCTCAGGCAGATGGCGAGTATCAGGCAGATGAGCAGGCAGGTGTCGTGGCGGCGGCTCAGCTGGCGAGTATCAGGCAGATGAGCAGGGCAGGTGCGCGGCTCGGCTGGCGAGTATCAGGCAGATGAGCAGGCAGGTGTCGCGGCGGCTCAGCTGGCGAGTATCAGGCAGATGAGCAGGCAGGTGTCGCGCGGCTCAGCTGGCGATTATCAGGCAGATGAGCAGGCAGGTGTCGCGCGGCTCAGGCTGGCGAGTATCAGGCAGATGAGCAGGCAGGTGTCGCGCGGCTCAGCTGGCGAGTATCAGGCAGATGAGCAGGCAGGTGTCGCGCGGCTCAGCTGGCGATTATCAGGCAGATGAGCAGGCAGGTGTGTCGCGGCTCAGCTGCTGGATTATTATCAAGCAGATGAGCAGGCAGGTGTCGCGCGGCTCAGCTGGCGAGTATCAGGCAGATGAGCAGGCAGGTGTCGCGGCGGCTCAGCTGGCGAGTATCAGGCAGATGAGCAGGCAGGTGTCGCGGCGGCTCAGCTGGGTATCGAGTAGATGAGCAGGGCAGATGAGCAGGCAGGTGTCGTCGCGGCTCGGCTCGGCTGGCTGGCGAGTATCAGGCAGATGAGCAGGCAGGTGTCAGCGGCTCAGCTGGCGAGTATCAGGCAGATGAGCAGGCAGGTGTCGCGCGGCTCAGCTGGCGAGTATCAGGCAGATGAGCAGGCAGGTGTGGCGCGGCTCAGCTGGCGAGTATCAAGCAGATGAGCAGGCAGGTGTCGCGGCTCAGCTGGCGAGTATCAGGCAGATGAGCAGGCAGGTGTCGCGCGGCTCCGCTGGCGAGTATCAGGCAGATGAGCAGGCAGGCAGGTGTCGCGCGGCTCAGCTGGCGAGTATCAGGCAGAGCAGAGCAGGTGTGGCAGGTGTCGGCGCGGCGGCTCAGCTGGCGAGTATGAGCAGCAGATGAGCAGGCAGGTGTGGCAGATGAGGCGGCTCGGCTGGCGGTATCAGGCAGCAGATGAGCAGGTGGTGTCGGGCGGCGGCTCGGCTGGCGAGTATCAGGCAGATGAGCAGGCAGGTGTCGCGCTGGCGGCTCAGCTGGCGAGTATCAGGCAGATGAGCAGGCGGGTGTCGCGGCGGCTCAGCTGGCGAGTATCAGGCAGATGAGCAGGCGGGTGTCGGCGCGGCTCAGCTGGCGAGTATGGCAGCAGATGCAGGCAGGTGGTGTCGCGCGGCTCAGCTGGCGGTATCAGGCAGATGAGCAGGCGGGTGTGTCGGCGGCTCAGCTGGCGAGTATCAGGCAGATGAGCAGGCAGGTGGCTCGCGGCTCAGCTGGCGAGTATCAGGCAGATGAGCAGGCAGGTGTCGCGCGGCTCAGCTGGCGAGTATCAGGCAGATGAGCAGGCAGGTGTCGCGCGGCTCAGCTGGCGAGTATCAGGATGCAGATGAGCAGGGCAGGTGTCGCTGGCGGCTCAGCTGGCGAGTATCAAGCAGATGAGCAGTGGTGTGGCGCGGCTGGCGGCTATCAGCTGGCAGAGCAGAGCAGGCAGGAGCGGCAGGCAGCAGCTGGCGGTATCGGCAGGCTGAGCAGGCAGGTGTCGCGGTATCAGGCAGATGAGCAGGCAGGCGGTATCGGTGGCGGCGGCTCAGCTGGCGAGTATCAGGCAGATGAGCAGGCAGGTGTCGGCGCGGCTCAGCTGGCGAGTATCAGGCAGATGAGCAGGCAGGTGTCGGCGGCGGCTCAGCTGGCGAGTATCAGGCAGAGAGCAGCAGGTGGTGCGGCGGCGGCTCAGCTGGCGAGTATCAGCAGATGAGCAGGCAGGTGTCGCTCGCGCGGCTCAGCTGGCGGTATCAGGCAGATGAGCAGCAGGCAGGTGTCGCGCGGCTCAGCTGGCGAGTATCAGGCAGATGAGCAGGCAGGTGTCGCGCGGCTCAGCTGGCGAGTATCAGGCAGATGAGCAGGCAGGTGTCGCGCGGCTCAGCTGGGCTGGTATCAGGTATCAGGCAGATGAGCAGGCAGGTGGCAGGCTCAGCTGCGCGAGCGGCTCAGCTGGCGAGTATCAGGCAGATGAGCGGGCGGTATCAGGCAGCGGCTCAGCTGGCGAGTATCGGGCAGATGAGCAGGCAGGTGTCGTGCGCGGCTCAGCTGGCAGAGTATCAGGCAGATGAGCAGGCAGGTGTCGCTGGCGGCTCAGCTGGCGAGAGCAGAGCAGATGAGCAGGCAGGTGTCGCTGGCGGCTCAGCTGGCGAGTATCAGGCAGATGAGAGCAGGGCAGGTGGCAGCGCGGCTCAGCTGGCGGTATCAGGCAGATGAGCAGGCAGGTGTCGCGGCGGCTCAGCTGGCGAGTATCAGGCAGATGAGCAGGTGGCAGGTGTCGCTGGCGGCTCAGCTGGCGAGTATCAGGCAGATGAGCAGGCAGGGTGTCGCGGCGGCTCAGCTGGCGAGTATCAGGCAGATGAGCAGGCAGGTGTCGGCGGCTCAGCTGGCGAGTATCAGGCAGATGAGCAGGCAGGTGTCGCGCGGGCAGCTGGCTGGCGAGTATCAGGCAGAGCAGGCAGCAGGTGGGTGCGGCTCGGCTGGGCGGCTGGGCAGTATCAGGCAGATGAGCAGGCGGGGTGTCGCGCGGCTCGGCTGGTATCAGTATCAGCAGCAGATGAGCAGGGCAGGTGTCGGCTGGCGGCTCAGCTGGCGAGTATCAGGCAGATGAGCAGGGGGGGTCGGCTCGCGGCTGGCTCAGCTGGCAGTATCAGGCAGATGAGCAGGCAGGTGTCGGCGCGGCTCAGCTGGCGGCAGTATGAGCAGGATGAGCAGGCAGGTGTCGCTGCTCGGCTCAGCTGGCGAGTATCAGGCAGGCAGGGGCAGGTGTCGCGGCGGCTCAGCTGGCGAGTATCAGGCAGATGAGCAGCAGGGTGTCGGCGCGGCTCAGCTGGCGAGTATCAGGCAGCAGAGCAGGCAGGCAGGTGTGGTGCTCAGCGGCGGCTCAGCTGGCAGGTATCAGGAGCAGATGAGCAGGCAGGTGCGGCGGCTCAGCTGGGCAGATGAGCAGGGCAGGTGTCGCGCGGCGGCTCAGCTGGGCAGAGTATCAGGCATGATGAGCAGGCAGGGGTGCGCGGCGGCTCAGCTGGCGAGTATCAGGCAGCAGGCAGGCAGGGCAGGCTCGGCTGGCGGCTCAGCTGGCAGTATCAGGCAGATGAGCAGGCAGGTGTCGCGCGGCTCAGCTGGCGAGTATCAGGCAGATGAGCAGGCGGGTGTCGCTGGGCTCAGCTGACGATTATCAGGCAGATGAGCAGGCAGGTGTCGCGGGGCTCAACTGGCGAGTATCAGGCAGATGAGCAGGCAGGTGGCAGGCGGCTCGCGCGGCTCAGCTGGGATGAGATATCAGGCAGATGAGCGGCGGGGTGTGTCGCGGCGGCTCAGCTGGCGAGTATCAGGCAGATGAGCAGGCAGGTGTCTCGCGGCTCAGCTGGCGAGTATCAGGCAGATGAGCAGGCAGGGTGTCGCTCGCTGGCGGCTCAGCTGGCGAGTATCAGGCAGATGATGAGCAGGTGGTGTCGCGCGGCTCAGCTGGCGAGTATCAGGCAGATGAGCAGGCAGGCAGGTGGCTCGCTGGCGCGGCTCAGCTGGCAGTATCAGGCAGCAGATGAGCAGGCAGGTGTCGGCTCGGCGGCTCAGCTGGCGATGTATCAGGCAGATGAGCAGGCAGGTGTCGGCTCGCGCGGCTCAGCTGGCGATGAGCATCAGGCAGATGAGCAGGTGGGTGGGCTCGGCTCAGATTATCGAGTATCATGAGCAGAGCAGGCAGGCAGGTGTCAGCTCAGCTCGGCTCAGCTGGCGAGTATCAGGCAGATGAGGTGGCAGGTGTCGGCTGGCTCAGGCAGATCAGCAGGCAGTATCAGGCGGATGAGCAGCAGGGCAGGCGTATCAGCAGGAGCTCAGCTGGCAGTATCGGGCAGATGGCAGATGAGCAGGCAGGTGTCAGCTGGCGGCTCAGCTGGCGAGTATCAGGCAGATGAGCAGGCAGGGTGTCGCGGCGGCTCAGCTGGCGAGTATCAGGCAGATGAGCAGGCAGGTGTCGCGCGGCTCAGCTGGCGAGTATCAGGCAGATGAGCAGGCAGGTGTCGCGCGGCTCAGCTGGCGAGTATCAGGCAGATGAGCAGGCAGGTGTCGGCGCGGCTCAGCTGGCGGTATCAGGCAGATGAGCAGGCAGGTGTCGCGGCGGCTCAGCTGGCGATGTATCAGGCAGATGAGCAGGCAGGCAGGCTGGCGGCTCGGCAGGCGAGTATCAGGCAGATGAGCAGGCAGGTGCAGCAGGCGCGGCTCAGCTGGCGAGTATCAGGCAGATGAGCAGGCAGGTGTCGCGCGGCTCAGCTGGCGGTAGGTATCAAGCAGATGAGCAGGCGGGTGCGGCAGGCTGCTGGCGAGTATCAGGCAGATGAGCAGGCTGGCGCGGCTCAGGCTGGATGTATCAGGCAGATGAGCAGGCAGGTGCAGGCGGCTCAGCTGGCGAGTATCAGGCAGATGAGCAGGCGGGGTGCAGGCGGCGGCTCAGCTGGCGGTATCAGGCAGATGAGCAGCAGGCAGGTGGCGGCGCGGCGGCTCAGATGGCGGTATCAGGCAGATGAGCAGGCAGGTGTGGCAGGCGGCGGCTGGGTATCAGGCAGATGAGCAGGCAGGTGTCGCTCGGCTCAGCTGGCGAGTATCAGGCAGCAGATGCAGCAGGGCAGGCGGTCGGCGCGGCTCAGCTGGCGTATCAGGCAGATGAGCAGGCAGGTGTCAGCGGGTGTCGGCGGCGGCTCAGCTGGGCAGTATCAGGCAGATGAGCAGGCAGGCTCAGCGTGGCGGCTCAGCTGGCGAGTATAGCAGGCAGATGAGCAGCAGGCAGGTGTCGGCGGCTCGGCTCGGCAGGGCGAGTATCAGGCAGATGGCAGCAGGCGGGTGTCTGGCGCGGCTCGGCTGCAGGAGTATCAGGCAGATGAGCGGTGGCGGGTGCTCAGCTGGCGGCTCAGCTGGCAGATGTATCAGGCAGATGAGCAGGCAGGTGGCGCGCGGCTCAGCTGGCGAGTATCAGGCAGATGAGGGGCAGGTGTCGCTGGCGGCTCAGCTGGCGAGTATCAGGCAGATGAGCAGGGGGTGTCGCGCGGCTCAGCTGGCGAGTATCAGGCAGATGAGCAGGCAGGTGTCGGCGGCGGCTCAGCTGGCGAGTATCAGGCAGATGAGCAGGCAGGTGTCGCGGCGGCTCAGCTGGCGGTATCAGTATCAGGCAGATGGCAGCAGGCAGGTGTCGCTCGGCTCGGCTCAGCTGGCGAGTATCAGATGGCAGGCAGCAGGCGGGTCAGCTCTGGCGGCGGTAGCTGGCAGAGTATGAGCAGGCAGGTGTGCAGCAGGCGGGTGTCGCGCAGGGGCTCAGCTGGCGAGTATCAGGCAGATGAGCAGGCAGGTGGCGGCGGCGGCTCAGCTGGCGCAGTATCAGAGCAGATGAGCAGGCAGGTGTCGCTGGCGGCTCAGCTGGCAGTATCAGGCAGAGCAGGCAGGTGGTCGCGCGGCTCAGCTGGCGAGTATCAGGCAGATGAGCAGGCAGGTGTCGCGCGGCTCAGCTGGCGAGTATCAGGCAGATGAGCAGGCAGGTGTCGCGCGGCTCAGCTGGCGAGTATCAGGCAGATGAGCAGGCAGGTGTCGCGCGGCTCAGCTGGCGAGTATCAGGCAGATGAGCAGGCAGGTGTCGCGGCGGCTCAGCTGGCGCGAGTATCAGGCAGATGAGCAGGCAGGTGTCGCGCGGCTCAGCTGGCGAGTATCAGAGCAGAGAGCAGGCAGGCGGGCGGCTCAGCTGCTGGCTCGGCTGGCGAGTATCAGGCAGATGCAGCAGGCAGGTGTGGCGCGCGGCTCAGCTGGCGAGCAGGCAGAGCAGGCAGGCAGGCAGGTGGCGGCTGGCGGTATCAGGCAGATGAGCAGGCAGGTATCAGGCAGATGAGCAGGCAGGTGTCAGGTGGCGGCGGCTCAGCTGGCGAGTATCAGGCAGCAGATGAGCAGGCGGGTGTCGCGGCGGCTCAGCTGGCGAGTATCAGGCAGATGAGCAGGCAGGTGTCGCGCGGCGGCTGGCAGCTGGCGAGTATCAGGCAGATGAGCAGGCGGGTGTCGGCGGCGGCTCAGCTGGCGAGTATCAGGCAGATGAGATGGCGGGCAGGTGTCGGCGGCTCAGCTGGCGATCAGTATCAGGCAGATGAGCAGGCAGGTGTCGCGGCGGCTGGCTCAGCTGCTGGCAGTATCAGGCAGATGAGCAGGCAGGTGTCGCGCGGCTCAGCTGGCGAGTATCAGGCAGATGAGCAGGCAGGTGTCGCAGCGGCTCAGCTGGCGAGTATCAGGCAGATGAGAGCAGGCAGGTGTCGGCGCGGCTCAGCTGGCGAGTATCAGATGGCAGATGAGGCAGGTGGTGTCGGTGGCGGCTCAGCTGGCGATATCAGGCAGATGAGCAGGCAGGTGTCGGCGCTGGCTCAGCTGGCGGCAGTATCAGGCAGATGGCAGGCAGGTGTCGCGCGGCTCAGCTGGCGAGCAGTATCAGGCAGATGAGCAGGCAGGCTCGGCTGGCGGCTCAGCTGGCGGTATCAGGCAGATGAGCAGGCAGGTGTCGCGCGGCGGCTCAGCTGGCAGTATCAGGCAGAGGCAGATGAGCAGGCAGGTGTCGCGCGGCGGCTCTCGCTGGCGAGTATCAGGCAGATGAGCAGGCAGGTGTCGCGGCGGCTCAGCTGGCGAGTATCAGGCAGATGAGCAGGCAGGTGTCGCGGCGGCTCAGCTGGCGAGTATCAGGCAGATGAGCAGGCAGGGTGTCGCGGCTCAGCTGGAGTATCAGGCAGATGAGCAGGCAGGTGTCGCGGCTCGGCTCGGCTATCGCAGTATCAGGCAGATGAGCAGGCAGGTCGCGGCGGCGGCTCAGCTATCGAGTATGAGCAGGCAGGCAGGTGGTGCGTCGCTCGGCTGGCTGGTATCAGGCAGAGTAGCAGGCAGGTGTCAGGCAGATGAGCAGGCAGGGCTCAGCTGGCGGCTCAGCTGGGCGAGTATCAGGCAGATGAGCAGGCAGGTGTGGCGCGGCGGCTCAGCTGGCGAGTATCAGGCAGATGAGCAGCAGGTGGTGCGGCGCAGCGGCTCAGCTATATCAGTATCAGGCAGATGAGCAGGCAGGTGTCGCGGCGGCTCAGCTGGCGAGTATCAGGCAGATGAGCAGGCAGGGTGTCGGCTGGCGGCTCAGCTGGCGTATCAGCAGATGAGCAGGCAGGTGTGCGCGCGGCTCAGCTGGCGAGTATCAGGCAGATGAGCAGGCGGGTGCGTGTCGGCGGCTCAGCTGGCGAGTATCAGGCAGATGAGCAGCAGGGTGTCGCGGCGGCTCAGCTGGCGAGTATCAGGCAGATGAGCAGGCAGGTGTCGCGCGGCTCAGCTGGCTCAGCTGGCAGATATCAGGCAGATGCAGCAGGCAGGCTCGGCTGCGCGGTATCAGGCAGATGAGCAGCAGTATCGGGCAGATGAGCAGGCAGGTATCAGGCGGCGGCTCGGCTGGCGGTATCAGGCAGATCAGCAGGCAGGGTGTCGGCGGCGGCTCAGCTGGAGTATCAGGCAGATGAGCAGGCGGGTGTCGCGCGGCTCAGCTGGCGAGTATCAGAGCAGATGAGCAGGCGGGTGTGGCGGGCTGGCGGCTGGCAGTATCAGGCAGATGAGCAGGCAGGCAGGTGTCGCAGCGGCTCAGCTGGCGAGTATCAGGCAGATGAGCAGGTGGTGATCGGCTCGGCTGGCGAGTATCAGGCAGATGAGCAGGCAGGTGTGCGCGCGGCTCAGCTGGGCGAGTATCAGGCAGATGAGCAGGCAGGTGTCGCGGCGGCTCAGCTGGCGAGTATCAGGCAGATGAGGCAGGCAGGTGTCGCGCGGCTCAGCTGGCGATTATCAGCAGCAGATGGCAGGCAGGCAGGTGTGTGTCGCTGGCGGCTCAGCTGGCAGCAGTAGCAGGCAGAGCAGGCAGGTGGCAGTGCTCAGCTGGCTGGCTCAGCTATCAGGAGCAGATGAGCAGATGAGATGAGCAGGTGGGGTCGCGCGGCTGGCGCTGGATGAGTATCAGGCAGATGAGCAGCAGGCGGGTCGGCTGGCGGCTCAGCTGGCAGTATCAGGCAGCAGATGCAGCAGGCAGGTGTCGCTGGCGGCTCAGCTGGCAGATAGCAGGCAGGCAGCAGGCAGGCAGGTGCTCGCGCGGCTCAGCTGGCATCAGTATCAGGCAGATGAGTGGCGGTGTGTCGCGCGGCTCAGCTGGCGAGTATCAGGCAGATGAGCAGGCAGGGTGCTCGGCGCGGCTCAGCTGGCGAGTATCAGGCAGATGAGCAGGCAGGGCTCAGCGCGGCTCAGCTGGCGAGTATCAGGCAGATGAGCAGGCAGGTGTCGCGCGGCTCAGCTGGCGAGTATCAGGCAGATGAGCAGGCAGGTGTCGCGCGGCTCAGCTGGCGAGTATCAGGCAGATGAGCAGGCAGGTGTCGCTGGGCTCAGCTGGCGAGTATCAGGCAGATGAGCAGGCAGGTGTCGGCGGCTCAGCTGGCGAGTATCAGGCAGATGAGCAGGCAGGTGTCGCGCGGCGGCTGGCTGGCGAGTATCAGGCAGATGAGCAGGCAGGTGTCGCGCGGCTCAGGTGGCGAGTATCAGGCAGATGAGCAGGCAGGCAGGTGTCGGCGGGCAGCTCGCTGGCGAGTATCAGGCAGATGAGCAGGCAGGTGCTCAGCTGCGGCTCAGCTGGCGGTATCAGGGCAGATGAGCAGGTATCAGGCAGTGTCAGGCAGGCGGCTCGGCTGGCGAGTATGGGCAGATGAGCAGGCAGGTGTCGCTGGCGGCTCAGCTGGCAGTATCAGGCAGATGAGCAGGCAGGTGTCGCGGCGGCTCAGCTGGCGAGTATCAGGCAGATGAGCAGGCAGGTGTCGCGCGGCTCAGCTGGCGAGTATCAGGCAGATGAGCAGGCAGGTGTCGCGCGGCTCGGCTGGTATCATCAGGCAGAGCAGGCAGGCAGGCAGGTGGCTCTGGCTGGCTCAGCTGGGCGAGCAGGCAGGCAGATGAGCAGGGTGGCAGTATCAGGCGGGCGGCTCAGCTGGCGAGTATCAGGCAGCAGATGAGCAGGCAGGGTGTCGCGGGCGGCTCGGCTGGCGAGTATCAGGCAGATGAGCAGGCAGGTGTCGCGCGGCTCAGCTGGCGAGTATCAGGCAGATGAGCAGGCAGGCAGGTGTCGTCGCGCGGCTCGGCTGGCGAGTATCAGAGCAGATGCAGCAGGGTGTCGCGGTGTCGGCTGGCGGCTCAGCTGGCGAGTATCAGGCAGATGAGCAGGGGGTGTCGGCGGCTCAGCTGGCGAGTATCAGGCAGATGAGCAGGCAGGTGTCGCGTGGCTCAGCTGGCGAGTATCAGGCAGATGAGCAGGCAGGTGTCGCGGCGGCTCAGCTGGCGAGTATCAGGCAGATGAGCAGGCAGGTGTCGCGCGGCTCAGCTGGCGAGTATCAGGCAGATGAGCAGGAGCAGGCAGGTGTCGGCGGCGGCTGGCGAGTATCGCAGTATCAGGCAGATGAGCAGGCAGGTCGCGCGCGGCTCAGCTGGCGAGTATCAGGCAGATGAGCAGGCAGGTGTCAGCTGCTGGCTCAGCTGGCAGTATCAGGCAGATGAGCAGGCAGGGTGTCGCGCGCGGCTGGCTGGCGGCAGATGAGCAGATGAGCAGATGAGCAGGCAGGGTCGTCGGCGCGGCTCAGATGGCAGGCAGTATCAGAGCAGGCAGGCAGGCAGGTGTCGGCGGCTCAGCTGGCAGGCAGAGTATCAGGCAGCAGATGAGCGGGCAGGTGTCGCGGCTCAGCAGCGGCTGGCAGATGTAGGCAGGAGTATCAGGCAGCAGCAGCAGGGTGCTCGCGGCTCAGCTGGCGAGTATCAGGCAGATGAGCAGGCAGGTGTCGCGGCGGCTCAGCTGGCAGTATCAGGCAGATGAGCAGGCAGGTGTCGCGGCGGCTCAGCTGGCGAGTATCAGGCAGATGAGCAGGCAGGTGTCGCGGCGGCTCAGCTGGCGAGTATCAGCAGATGAGCAGGGCAGGTGTCGCGCGGCGGCTCAGCTGGCAGTATCGAGTATCATGAGCAGATGAGCAGGCAGGTGTCGCGCGGCGGCTCAGCTGGCGAGTATCAGGCAGATGAGCAGGCAGCAGGTGTCTGGCGGCTCAGCTGGCGAGTAGCAGGGCAGATGAGCAGCAGGTGTGTCGCGGCGGCTCAGCTGGCGGTATCAGGCAGATGAGCAGGCAGGCAGGTGTGGCGCGGCTCAGCTGGCGAGTATCAGGCAGCAGGCAGGCAGGTGGCGCGGCGGCTCAGCTGGCGAGTATCAGGCAGATGAGCAGGCAGGTGTCGCGCGGCGGCAGGCTGGCGGTAGGCAGAGCAGATGAGCAGGCGGGGTGTCGCGCGGCTCAGCTGGCGAGTATCAGGCAGATGAGCAGGCAGGTGTCGCGGCTCGGCTCAGCTGGCGAGTATCAGGCAGATGAGCAGGCAGGTGTCGCGCGGCTCAGCTGGCGAGTATCAGGCAGATGAGCAGGCAGGGTGTCGCGCGGCTCAGCTGGCGCGTAGTATCAGGCAGATGAGCAGGAGCGCGGCTCAGCTGGCGGTATCAGGCAGATGAGCGGCTCAGCAGCGAGGTATCAGCAGGCAGATGTGCAGATGGCAGGCAGTGTCGGGCGGCTCAGCTGGCGAGTATCAGGCAGATGAGCAGGCAGGTGGCTGGGCGGCTCAGCTGGCGGTATCAGGCAGATGAGCAGGGCGGGTGTGGCGCGGCTCAGCTGGCGAGTATCAGGCAGATGAGCAGGCAGGTGTCGCGCGGCTCAGCTGGCGAGTATCAGGCAGATGAGCAGGCAGGTGTCAGCGGCGGCTCAGCTGGCGAGTATCAGGCAGATGAGCAGCAGGCAGGTGCTCGGGCGGCTCAGCTGGCGAGTATCAGCAGATGAGCAGGCAGGCAGGCTCGCGCGGCTCAGCTGGCAGGCGATGGCAGGCAGATGGTGGCAGGTGGCGCGGCGGCTCAGCTGGCGAGTATCAGGCAGATGAGTGGCAGGTGTCGGCTCGGCTCAGCTGGCGAGTATCAGGCAGATGAGCAGGCAGGTGTCGCGCGGCTCAGCTGGCGAGTATCGGGCAGAGTATCAGGCAGATGAGGCAGGCAGGTCAGCGCGGCTCAGCTGGCGAGTATCAGGCAGATGAGCAGGGTGGTGGCGCGGCGGCTCAGCTGGCGAGTATCAGGCAGATGAGCAGGCAGGTGTGCTCGGCGCGGCTCAGCTGGCAGTATCAGGCAGATGAGCAGGCAGGTGTCGCGGCGGCTCAGCTGGCGAGTATCAGGCAGATGAGCAGGGCAGGTGTCGGCGGCGGCTCAGCTGGCGAGTATCAGGCAGATGAGCAGGCAGGTGTGTCGCGGCGGCTCCGGCTGGCGAGTATCAGGCATGATGAGGGCAGGTGTCGGCGGCTCAGCTGGCGCAGTATCAGGCAGATGAGCAGGCAGGTGGGCAGAGCTCAGCTGGCGGTATCAGGCAGATGGCAGGGGGTGGGTATCGCGGGCTCAGCTGGAGTATCAGGCAGATGAGCAGGCAGGTGTCGCGGCGGCTCAGCTGGCGGCGAGTATCAGGCAGATGAGCAGGCAGGTGTCGCGCGGCTCAGCTGGCGGTAGTATCAGGCAGATGAGCAGGGCAGGCAGGCGGCTCGGCTGTTATCAGTATCAGGCAGATGGCAGGCAGGTATCAGGCAGATGAGCGGCGGCAGGCAGATGGCGCAGATGGATGAGCTGCAGATATCAGGCAGATGAGCAGGCAGGGCTCGCTGGCGGCTCAGCTGGCAGTATCAGGCAGATGAGCAGGCGGTGGGTGCTGGCGGCTCAGCTGGCGAGTATCAGGCAGATGAGCAGGCGGGTGTCGCGGCGGCTCAGCTGGCGAGTATCAGGCAGATGAGCAGGCGGGTGTGTCGGCGGCTCAGCTGGCAGTATCAGGCAGATGAGAGCAGGCAGGTGTCAGCGGGCGGCTCAGCTGGCGAGTATCAGGCAGATGAGCAGGCAGGGGTCGCGCGGCTCAGCTGGCGAGTATCAGGCAGATGAGCAGCAGGCGGGTGTCGCGGCGGCTCAGCTGGCGAGTATCAGGCAGCAGATGAGCAGGTGGTGTCGCGCGGCTCGGCTGGCGAGTATCAGGCAGATGAGCAGGCAGGTGTCGTAGCGGCTCAGCTGGCGAGTATCAGGCAGATGAGCAGCAGGCAGGTGTCGCGGCGGCTCGGCTGGGTATCAGGCAGATGAGCAGATGTGCAGCAGGGCAGGGCTCAGCTGGCGCGCGTATCAGGCAGATGAGCTGGCGATATCAGGCAGATGAGCAGGCAGGTGTCGGCGCGGCTCAGCTGGCGAGTATCAGGCAGATGAGCAGGCAGGTGTCGCGCGGCTCAGCTGGCGAGTATCAGGCAGATGTGGCAGGTGGGTGTCGGGCTGGGCTCAGCTGGCGAGTATCAGCAGCAGATGAGCAGGCAGGTGTGGCGCGGCTCAGCTGGCGAGTATCAGGGCAGATGCAGCAGGCAGGTGTCGCGGCGGCTCGGCTGGCGAGTATCAGGCAGATGAGCAGGCAGGTGTCGGCGCGCGGCTCAGCTGGCGAGTATCAGCAGATGATGAGCAGGCAGGTGTCGTCGGCGGCTCAGCTGGCGAGTATCAGGCAGATGAGCAGGCAGGTGTCGCGGCTCAGCTGGCGAGTATCAGGCAGATGAGCAGGCAGGTGTCGTCGGCGGGCTCAGCTGGCGGTATCAGGCAGATGAGCAGGCAGGTGGGTGTCGGCGCGGCGGCTCAGCTGGCAGGCAGATATCAGGCAGATGAGCAGGTGGTGTGTCGGCGCGGCTCCGGCTGGCAGTATCAGCAGATGGCAGATGCAGGTGGCAGGTGCGGCGGCGGCTCAGCTGGCGAGTATCAGGCAGATGAGCAGGCAGGTGTGTCGCGGCGGCGCTGGCTGGCGAGTAGCAGATGCAGAGGCAGGTGGCAGGTGTCGCTGGGCTCAGCAGCTGGCGAGTATCAGGCAGATGAGCAGCAGGCAGGTGGCTCAGCGCGGCTCAGCTGGCAGTATCAGGCAGATGCAGCAGGCAGGTGGCGGCTGGGCTGGCTGGCAGCGAGTATCAGGCAGGCAGGGCAGGTGTCGCTGGCGGCTCAGCTGGCGATATCAGGCAGATGAGCAGGGCAGGTGTCGGCGGCTCAGCTGGCGATCAGGCAGCAGCAGCAGGCAGGCAGGTGTCGGCGCGGCTCAGCTGGCGCGTATAGGCAGGCAGATGAGCAGGCAGGTGTGTCGCGGGCGGCTCGGCTGGCGAGTATCAGGCAGATGAGCAGGCAGGTGTCGCGGCGGCTCAGCTGGCGAGTATCAGGCAGATGAGCAGGCAGGTGTCGCGGCGGCTCAGCTGGCGAGTGCAGAGGCAGATGCAGCAGGCAGGTGTCGCTGGCGGCTCAGCTGGCGAGTATCAGGCAGATGAGCAGGCAGGTGCTCGCAGCTCGGCTCAGCTGGCGAGTATCAGGCAGATGAGCAGGGGTGGTGTCGCGGCGGCTCAGCTGGTATCAGTATCAGGCAGATGAGCAGGCAGGTGGCAGGGTGTCAGCTGGCGGCTCAGCTGGCGAGTATCAGGGCAGATGAGCAGGCAGGTGCGGCGCGGCTCAGCTGGCGAGTATCAGGCAGATGGCAGGCAGGTGGCTCGGCTGGCTGGCAGTATCAGGCAGATGAGAGCAGGCAGGTGTCGCGCGGCTCAGCTGGCGAGTATCAGGCAGATGAGCAGGGCAGGTGTCGCGGCGGCTCAGCTGGCGAGTATCAGGCAGATGAGCAGGCAGGTGTCGCGGGCTCGCTGGCTCGGCTGGCGATGCAGTATCAGGCAGATGAGCAGGCAGGGTGTCGGCTGGCAGGCGGCTCAGCTGGCGAGTATCAGGCAGAGCAGATGCAGCAGGCAGGTGGCGGCGTGTCAGCGGCGGCTCAGCTGCAGGATATCAGGCAGATGAGCAGGCGGGTGGGCAGGCGGCTCAGCTGGAGTATCAGGCAGATGAGCAGGCAGGTGTCGCGCGGCTCAGCTGGCGAGTATCAGGCAGATGAGCAGGCAGGTGTCGCGCGGCTCCGGCTGGCGAGTATCAGGGCAGAGCAGGCAGGGCAGGTGCGGCGCGCGGCTCAGCTGGCGAGTATCAGGCAGCAGAGCAGCAGGCAGGTGCGCGCGCGGCTCAGCTGGCGCAGTATCAGGCAGATGAGCAGGCAGGTGTCGGCTGGCGGCTCAGCTGGCAGTATCAGGCAGATGAGCAGGCAGGTGGCTCGGCTCAGCTGGCGAGTATCAGGCAGATGAGCAGGCAGGTGTCGCGGCGGCTCAGCTGGCGATATCAGGCAGCAGATGAGCAGGCAGGTGTCGCGGCGGCTCAGCTGGCGAGTATCAGGCAGATGAGCAGGCAGGGCAGGTCGGCGCGGCTCGGCTGGCGCGAGTATCAGGCAGATGAGCAGCAGGCAGGTGTCGTGGCGGCTCAGCTGGCGAGTATCAGGCAGATGAGCAGGCAGGTGTGTCGGCTGGCTCGCTGGCTGGTATCAGGCAGATGAGATGAGCAGGGCAGGCTCGCTGGCGGCTCGGCTGGCAGGCGTATCAGGCAGATGAGCAGGCAGGTGTCGCTGGCGGCTCAGCTGGCGAGTATCAGGCAGATGAGCAGGCAGGTGTCGCGTGGCGGCGGCTCAGCTGGCGAGTATCAGGCAGATGAGCAGGGCAGGTGTCGGCGGCGGCTCAGCTGGCGAGTATCGCAGCAGATGAGCAGGCAGGTGTCGCGCTCGGCTCAGCTGGCGAGTATCAGGCAGATGAGCAGATGAGCAGGCAGGTGTCGCGCGCGGCTCAGCTGGCGAGTATCAGGCAGATGAGCAGGCAGGTGTCGCGCGGCTCAGCTGCTGGCGGCTATCGCAGTATCAGAGCAGAGCAGGCAGGCAGGTGTCGCTGGCGCGCTGGCTCAGCTGGCAGTAGAGTATCAGAGCAGATGCAGCAGGCAGGTGCTCGGCAGCTGGCGGCTAGTATGGCAGAGTAGCAGGCAGATGAGCAGGCAGGCAGGTGTCGGCGGCGGCTCAGCTGGCGAGTATCAGCAGGAGCAGATGAGCAGGCAGGTGTCGCTCGGGGCTCAGCTGGCGGCAGATATCAGGCAGATGAGCAGGGCGGGTCGGCGCGCGGCTCAGCTGGCGAGTATCAGGCAGATGAGCAGGCAGGTGTCTGGCGGCTCAGCAGATGGCAGGCAGTATCAGAGGCAGCAGGCGGGTGGCGGGTGTCAGCGGCGGCTCAGCTGGCGAGTATCAGGCAGATGAGCAGGCAGGTGTCGCGCGGCTCAGCTGGCGAGTATCAGGCAGATGAGCAGGCAGGTGTCGCGGCGGCTCAGCTGGCGAGTATCAGGCAGATGAGCAGGCGGGTGTCGGCGGCGGCTGGCTGGAGTATCAGGCAGATGAGCAGGCAGGTGTCGCGCGGCTCAGCTGGCGAGTATCGCAGCAGATGGCAGGTGGCGGGTCGTCGCGGCTCTCGGCTGGCGAGTATCAGGCAGATGAGCAGGGTGGTGTCGCGGCGGCGGCTCAGCTGGCGAGTATGAGCAGATGAGCAGGCGGGTGTCGCGGCGGCTCAGCTGGCGAGTATCAGGCAGATGAGCAGGCAGGTGTGGCGGCTCTGGGCGGTATCAGGCAGATGAGCAGGCAGGCAGTATCAGCGGCTCAGCTGGCAGATGAGCAGATGGCGGGTGTCGCGCGGCTCAGCTGGCGAGTATCAGGCAGATGAGCAGGCAGGTGTCGCGGCGGCTCGGCTGGCGCGGTATCAGGCAGAGCAGATGGTGGCAGGTGTCGCGCGGCTCAGCTGGCGAGTATCGGCAGCAGATGAGCAGGTGGTGTCGCGCGCGGCTCAGCTGGCAGTATCAGCAGATGAGCAGGCAGGTGTCGCGCGGCTCAGCTGGCGAGTATCAGGCAGATGAGCAGGCAGGTGGCGCGCGGCTCAGCTGGCGAGTATCAGGCAGATGAGCAGGCAGGCAGGTGTCAGCGGCGCGGCTCAGCTGGCGAGTATCAGGCAGCAGAGCAGGCAGGCAGGTGTGGCGCGGCTCGGCTCAGCTGGCAGTATCAGAGCAGATGAGCAGGCAGGTGGCTCGGCGGCGGCTCAGCTGGCGAGTATCAGGCAGATGAGCAGGTGGGTGCTCAGCTGGCGTATCAGGCAGATGAGCAGGCAGGTGTATCAGGCAGATGAGCAGGCAGGTGCAGGCAGCGGCTCAGCTGGCGAGTATATCAGGCAGATGAGCAGGCAGGTGTCGTGGCGGCTCGGCTGGCGGCAGTATCAGGCAGATGAGCAGGCGGGTGTCAGCGCGGCTCGGCTGGCGGTATCAGGCAGATGAGCAGGCAGGTGTCGGCGGCGGCTCAGCTGGCAGTATCAGGCAGCAGATGAGCAGGCGGGTGTCGGCGGCTCAGCTGGCGAGTATCAGGCAGATGAGCAGGCAGGTGTCGCGGCGGCTCAGCTGGCGAGTATCAGGCAGATGAGCAGGCAGGTGTATCGCGGCTCAGCTGGCGTATATCAGGCAGATGAGCAGGCAGGGGGTCGGCGCGCGGGCTCTGGCTGGCAGTATCAGGCAGATGAGCAGGCGGGTGTCGCTCGGCGGCTCGGCTGGCGAGTATCAGGCAGATGAGCAGGCAGGTGTCGTGGCGGCGGCTCAGCTGGCGAGTATCAGGCAGATGAGCAGGTGGTGTCGCGGGGCTCAGCTGGCAGTATCAAGCAGATGAGCAGGGCAGGTGTCGGCGGCGGCTCGGCTCAGCTGATGGCGAGGAGTATCAGGCAGAGGAGCAGGCAGGTGTCGCGCGGCTCAGCTGGCGAGTATCAGGCAGATGAGCAGGCGGGGTGTCGGCGGGCTCAGCTGGCGAGTATCAGGCAGATGAGCAGGCGGGTGCGGCGCGGCTCGGCTCAGCTGGCGAGTATCAGGCAGATGAGCAGGCGGGTGTCGCGCGGCTCAGCTGGCGAGTATCAGGCAGATGAGCAGGCAGGTGTCGCGCGGCTCAGCTGGCGAGTATCAGGCAGATGAGCAGGCAGGTGTCGCGCGGCTCAGCTGGCGTATCAGGTATCAGGCAGATGAGCAGGCGGGTGTCGCGGGGCTCAGCTGGCGAGTATCAGGCAGATGAGCAGGCAGGTGTCGCGGCGGCTGGCTGGCTGGCGAGCAGATGCAGATGGGCAGGGCAGGCGGCTCGGCTGGCGAGTATCAGGCAGATGGCGAGTATCAGGCAGATGAGCAGGCAGGTGGCAGGTGGCGGCGGCTCAGCTGGCGAGTATCAGGCAGATGAGCAGGCGGGTGTCGCGGCGGCTCAGCTGGCGAGTATCAGCAGCAGATGAGCAGGCAGGTGTCGCGGCGGCTCAGCTGGCGGTATCAGGCAGATGAGCAGGCAGGTGCTCGGCGCGGCTCAGCTGGCGCAGTAGGCAGGCAGATGAGCAGGCAGGTGTCTCGGCGGCTCAGCTGGCGAGTATCAGGCAGATGAGCAGGTGGTGTCGCGGCGGCTCAGCTGGCGGTATCAGGCAGATGAGCAGGCAGGTGTCGCGGCGGCTCCGCTGGCGAGTATCAGGCAGATGAGCAGGGGGCGGGTGTCGCGGGCTCAGCTGTATCAGGCAGTATCGGGCAGATGAGCAGGGCGGGTGCAGGCGGGCTCGGCTGGCGAGTATCAGGCAGATGAGCAGGCGGGTGTCGGCGGCGGCTCAGCTGGCGAGTATCAGGCAGATGAGCAGGCAGGTGTCGCGCGGCTCAGCTGGCGAGTATCAGGCAGATGCAGCAGGCAGGTGTCGCGCGGCTCAGCTGGCGAGTATCAGGCAGATGAGCAGGCAGGTGTCGCGCGGCTCAGCTGGCGAGTATCAGGCAGATGAGCAGGCAGGTGTCGCGCGGCTCAGCTGGCGAGTATCAGGCAGATGAGCAGGCAGGTGTCGCTCGGCTCAGCTGGCGAGTATCAGGCAGATGAGCAGGCAGGTGTCGGCGCGGCTCAGCTGGCGAGTAGGCAGATGAGCAGGCAGGTGTCGCGCGGCTCAGCTGGCGAGTATCAGGCAGATGAGCAGGCAGGTGTCGCGCGGCTCAGCTGGCGATCAGTATCAGGCAGATGAGCAGGCAGGTGTGTCGCGCGGCTCTCAGCTGGCGAGTATCAGGCAGATGAGCAGGCAGGTGTCGCTGGCGGCTCAGCTGGCGAGTATCAGGCAGATGAGCAGGCAGGTGTCGCGCGCGGCTCAGCTGGCGAGTATCGAGCAGATGAGCAGGCAGGTGTCGCGGTGCTGGCGAGTATCAGGCAGATGAGCAGGCAGGTGTCGCGCGGCTCCGCTGGCGAGTATCGG
>NW_027218775.1:0-7999 GCF_027580195.1 Bos mutus
TGATTACTTGGCTGATCATACACTGATCCGTGACTGATAATGCACTGATCATCTGGCTATCATGCACTCATTACCTGGCTGTCGTACACTGATCACGTGGTTGATCATACACACAAATCCGCGCCGAGACGATATCATGCGCTGATCACGTCTATATAATGCAACCATGACTGCCATACGCTGATCACGGATGATCATACACTGATCATGTGACAGATCATACACCCGATCACGTAACTCATCATGCACTACTCACGTGACTGATCATGCAATGATCACATAGCTACCATGCACTGGTCTGGGGACTGATCATACACCCATCCAGGACTGGATCATGCCGATCACGTGGCTATCATGCACTGATCAAGTGGCTGAGGCACTGAACACCTGAGTAGGTCATGGACTGATCAGGCAGGCTATAATCATGGAACTCACCTCGAGAAATCATGCTGCCTGGATGGCACACTGATCCAGTAGTGGCTGATCAGGCAGGAATTACCCGTGACTGGTGGGACTGTCAAGGAGAGTATCAGTAGTGAATCACAGCCTTATGGCTCTGTCAAGCAGATCATGCGCAGATCATATTTTTGCACTGATCGTGTGACTGATCATGCACTGATCACGAGCTATCTTGCACTGATCACGTGGCTGATCGCGCACTCATCACGGGACTGATTGCACTGATCAAGGCGCTATCATGCATTGACTACATGACTCTATCATGGTGACTGATCACGTGGATAATCATGCACTGATCAGCGTGGCTGATCATGACTGACCATGCACTGATCACGTGGCTGATCATGCAATGATCACGTGGCTATCATGCACTGAACACGTGGCTGATCATGCACTGATCACGTGGCTGATCATGCACTGATCACGTGGATGATCATACACTGATCACGTGACTGATCATGCACTGATCACGTGGCTATCATGCACCGATCACGTGGCTGATCATGCACTGATCTGATCACGTGGCTATCGATGTACTGATCAAATGATTGATCATGCACTGAGTTCACGTGACTAATCATGAATTGATCACGTGGCTATCCTGCACTGATCACGTGGATATCATGCACTGATCATGTGGCTGATCACACACGTATCACGTGACTGATCATGCAATGATCACGTGACTGACCATGCACTGATCACGTGACTGATCATCCACTGAACAGTGGCTGATCATGCACTGATCACGTGGCTCATCATGCACTGATCACGTGACTGTTCACGCACTGATCACGTGGCTGATCATGCCCTGATCACGTGGCTATAATGCACTGATCACGTGGCGGATCATACACTGTTCACGTGCCTGGTCATGCACAGATCACGTGACTAATCATGAACTGATCAGCTGGCTGATAATTCACTGATCACGTGGCTGATCATGCACTGATTACGTGCCTGTCATGCACAGATCACGTGACTAATCGCGAACTGATCACGTGAGTTATCATGCACTGATCACGTGGCTGATCATGCACTGATCACGTGTCTGATCATGCACTGATCACGTGCTGATCACGCACTGATCATGTAGCTACCATGTACCTGTCACGTGACTGACCATACACTGATCAGTTGACTGATCATGCACTGATCACGTGGATGATCATGCACTGATCACGTGACTGATCATGCACTGATCACGTCTATCATGCACTGATCACATGACTGCCCATGCACTGATCACGTGGATGATCATGCACTGATCATGTGACTGATCATGCAGTGATCACGTGGCTTCATGCACTGCTCACGTGGCTGGTCATGCAATGATCACGAGCTATCATGTACTGGTCACGTGACTGATCATGCACTGATAACATAATTGATCATGCACTGATCAGGTGACTTATCATGCACTGATCACGTGACAGATCATGCACTGATCACGTGGCTGATCATGCAATGATCACGTAGCTCCCATGTATTCGTCACGTGACTGATCACGTGACTGATCATGCACTGATCACGTGAATTGATCCTGCACTGATCACGTGGCTGATCATGCACTGATCACGTGACTGATCATGCACTGATCACGTGATTGATCATGCACTGATGACGGTCTGATCATGCACTGATCACGTGGCTGATCATGCACTAATCACGTGGCTGATCATGCACTGATCACGTGGCTATCATGCACTGCTCACGTGTCTGATCATGAAATGATCACGCAGCTATCATGTCCTGGTCACGTGACTGATCATGCACTGATCACGTGGCTATCATTCACTTCTTTCGTGGCTGATCATGCAATGATCACGTAGCTACCATGCACCGGTCACGTGACTGATCATACACCCATCAGGTGACTGATCATGCACTGATCACGTGGCTATCATGCACTGATCACCTGGCTATCATGCACTGAACACATGGATGATCATGCACTGATACCGTGACTGAGCATGGACTGATCACATGACTAGTGCGTAGTGATCACATGACTTAATGGTGCTGATCATGCGGCTGATCATGTTTGGTATCATACACTGATCATGTGCCTCTGGAGGCAAAAAAAAGAGCTGAATAGGCCCGAATAAAACAGTCAGCAGGCAAGAATCATGGAACTCAGCTGTGAGGAATCATGCTGCTCAGCTGGCAATAATCAGGCATTGAGCAGGCAGGAATTCCGCAGCACAGTTGGCAATTGTCAAGCAGATGAGCAGACAGTAATCACGCAGCTCAGCAGGCCTGATCACGTGACTGAGCATGCACTGTTCACGTGGCTGATCATACACTGATCACGTGATTGATCATGCACTGATCACGTGGATATCATGCACTGATCACGTGGCTGATCATGCACTGATCACGTGGCTACCATGTACTGGTCACGTGACTGATCATGCACTGATCACGTGACTGATCATGCACTGATCACGTGGCAATCATGCACTGAATTACGTGGCTCATCATGTACACGATCATGTACCATCGCACTGATCACTGATCATACACCCATCAGGTGACTGATCATGCACTGATCACGTGGCTATCATGCACTATTCACGTGGCTGATCATACACTGATCACCTGCCTGGTCATGCACATTTCACGTGACTAATGTGAACTGATCACGAGCTATCATGCACTGATCACCTGGCTGATCATGCACTGATCACGTGGCTATCATCCAATGATCACGTGGCTATCATGCACTGATCACTTGGCTGATCATGCACTGATACCGTGACTGAGCATGGACTGATCAAATGACTATCATGTAGTGATCACGTGACTTAATGGTGCTGATCATGGGCTGATCATGTTTGGTATCACACTGATCATGTGCCTCTGGAGGTAATAAACAAAGAGCTGAGTAGGCACGAATCAAACAGTCAGCAGGCAATAATCATGGAACTCAGCTGTGAGGAATCATGCTGCTCAGCTGGCAATAATCAAGCAGCTGAGCAGGCAGGAATTACGCAGCACAGCTGGCAATTGTCAAGCAGATGAGCAGACAGTAATCATGCAGCTCAGCAGGCCCTGATCACGTGACTGAGCATACACTGTTCACGTGGCTGATCATGCACTGATCACGTGATTGATCATGCACTGATCACGTGGATATCATGCACTGTTCACGTGGCTGATCACACACCTATCACGTGACTGATCATCCACTGATCATGTGACTGATCATGCACTGATCACGTAGCTATCTTGCACTGATCACGTGGCTGATCATACACTCATCACGGGACTGATCGCGGCACTGATCACGGCACTATCATTCATTGACTCATGATGCCACATGCACTGATCACGTGGATGATCATGCACTGATCACGTGACTGACCATGCACTGATCATGTGACTGATCATGCATTTATCACATGGCTGATCATGCACTGATCACGTGGCTATCATGCAATGCTCACGTGGCTGCTCAGGCAATGATCATGTAGCTACCATGTACTGGTCACGTGACTGATCATGCACTGATCACGTAATTGATCATGCACTGATCATGTGGCTGATCATGCACTGATCACGTGGCTGATCATACACTGATCACGTGACTGATCATGCACTGATCACGTGACTGATCATGCACTGATCACGTGGCTATCATGCACTGATCACTTGGCTGGACATACACTGATCACGTGCCTGGTCAGGCACTGATCACGTGGCTGATCATGCACTGATCACGTGACTGATCATGCACTGATCTCGTGTCTGATCATGCACTGATCACGTGGCTATCATGCACTGCTCACGTGGCTGATCAGGCGATGATCACGCAGCTACCATGTACTGGTCACATGACTGATCATGCACTGATCACGTGACTGATCATGCAGTGATCACGTGGCTATCATGCACTACTCACGTGGCTGATCATGCAATGATCATGTAGCTACCATGTACAGGTCACGTGAATGATCATACACCCATCAGGTGACTGATCATGCACTGATCACGTGGCTATCATGCACTGATCACATGACTGATCATGCACTGATCACGTCTATATCATGCACTGATCACATGACTGCCCATGCACTGATCACGTGGATGATCATACACTAATCATGTGACAGATCATGCACTGATCATATGGCTGATCATGCCCTGATACCGTGACTGAGCATGGACTGATCACATGACTATCATGTAGTGATCACGTGACTTAATGGCGCTGATCATGTGACTGATCATGCGCTGATCATGTTTGCTATCATACACTGATCATGTGCCTCTGGAGGCAATAAACAAAGAGCTGAGTAGGCACGAATCAAGCAGTCAGCAGGCAATAATCATGGAACTCAGCTGTGAGGAATCATGCTGCTCAGCTGGCAATAATCAAGCAGCTGAGCAGGCAGGAATTATGCAGCACAGCTGGCAATTATCAAGCAGATGACAGGCAGGAATCATGCAGCTCAGCTGGCAATTGTCAAGCAGATGAGCGGACAGTAATCACGCAGCTCAGCAGGCCCTGATCACGTGACTGAGCATACACTGTTCACGTGGCTGATCATACACTGATCACGTGATTGATCATGCACTGATCACTTGGATATCATGCACTGATCACGTGGCTGATCATGCACTGTTCACGTGTCTGACCATGCACTGATCACGTGGCTGATCATACACTGCTCACGTAACTGATCATGCACTGATCACGTGGCTATCATGCACTGAATACGTGGCTGAACATGCACTGTTCACGTGGCTGATCACACACCTGTCACGTGACATATCATGCACTGATCACGTGGCACTCATGCACTGATCACGTGGCTGATCATACTCTGCTCTCGTAACTCATCATGCTCACATCACGTGGCTATCATGCACTGCTCACGTGGTTCGACATGGAATGATCACGAAGCTACCATATACTGCTCACGTGACTGATCATGCACATATCACGTAAAAGATCATGCACTGTTCACGTGACTGATCATGTACTGATCACGTGACTGATCATGCACTGAACACGTGGCTATCATGCTCTGCTCACGTGGCTGATCATGCAACGATCACGTAGCAACCATGTACTGGTCACGTGACTGATCATGCACTGATCACGTAATTGATCCTGCACTGATCATGTGGCTCATCATGCACTGATCACGTGGCTGATCACACATGTATCACGTGACTGATCATGCACTGATCACGTGGCTCTCATGCACTGATCACGTGGCTATCATGCACTGATCACGTGGCTGATCACGCAATGATCACGTAGCTACCATGTACTGGTCACGTGACTGATCATGCACTGATCACGTAATTCATCCTTCACTGATCTCATGGCTCATCACGCACTGATCAGTTGGCTGATCACACACGTATCACGTGACTGATCATGTACAGATCACGTGAATATTCATGAAGTGATCACGTGGCTATCCTGCAGTGATCACGTGGGTATCATGCACTGATCACGTGGCTGATCACACACGTATCACGTGACTGATCATGCACTGATCACGTGGCTATCATGCACTGATCACGTGGCTGATCATGCAATGATCACGTAGCTACCATGCACTGGTCACGTGACTGATCATGCACTGATCAGGTAATTGATCATGCACAGATAACGTGACTGATCATGCACAAATCACGTGACTGATCATGCACTGATCACGTGGCTATCATGCACTGCTCACTTGGCTGATCATGCAGTGATCACGCAGCTACCATGTACTGGTCACATGACTGATCATGCACTGATCACATATTTGATCATGCACTGATCACCTGGCTTATCATGCATTGATCATGTGACTGATCATGTGCTGATCATGTTTGGTGTCACACACTGATCATGTGCCTCTGGAGGCAATGAACATAGAGCTGAGTAGGCAGGAATCAGTCAGCAGGCTATAATCATGGAACTCAGCTCTGAGAAATCATGCTGCTCAGCTGGCAATAATCAAGAAGATGAGCAGGCAGGAATTACGCAGCACAGGTGGCAATTGTCAAGCAGATGAGCAGACAGTAATCACGCAGCTCAGCAGGCCCTGATCACGTGACTGAGCATGCACTGTTCACATGGCTGATCACACACCTATCACGTGACTGATCATGCACTGATCATGTGACTGATCATGCACTGATCACGTAGCTATCTTGCACTGATCACTTGGCTGATCATACACTCATCACGGGACTGATCGTGCACTGATCACGGCGCTATCATTCATTGACTACATGATGCCACATGCACTGATCACGTGACTGACCATGCACTGATCATGTGACTGATCATGCATTTATCACATGGCTGATCATGCACTGATCACGTGGCTATCATGCAATGCTCACGTGGCTGCTCAGGCAATGATCATGTAGCTACCATGTACTGGTCACGTGACTGATCATGCACTGATCACGAAATTGATCATGCACTGATCATGTGGCTGATCATGCACTGATCACGTGGCTGATCATACACTGATCACGTGACTGATCATGCACTGATCACGTGACTGATCATGCACTGATCACGTGGCTATCATGCACTGATCACTTGGCAGGACATACACTGATCACGTGCCTGATCAGGCACTGATCACGTGGCTGATCATGCACTGATCACGTGACTGATCATGCACTGATCTCGTGTCTGATCATGCACTGATCACGTGGCTATCATGCACTGCTCACGTGGCTGATCAGGCGATGATCACGCAGCTACCATGTACTGGTCACATGACTGATCATGCACTGATCACGTGACTGATCATGCAGTGATCACGTACTATCATGCACGACTCACGTGGCTGCTCATGCAATGATCATGCGTAGCTACCATGTACAGGTCACGTGAATGATCATACACCCATCAGGTGACTGATCATGCACTGATCACGTGGCTATCATGCACTGATCACGTGACTGATCATGCACTGATCACGTCTATATCATGCACTGATCACATGACTGCCCATGCACTGATCACGTGGATGATCATACACTAATCATGTGACAGATCATGCACTGATCACGTGGCTGATCATGCCCTGATACCGTGACTGAGCATGGACTGATCACATGACTATCATGTAGTGATCACGTGACTTAATGGCGCTGATCATGTGACTGATCATGCGCTGATCATGTTTGCTATCATACACTGATCATGTGCCTCTGGAGGCAATAAACAAAGAGCTGAGTAGGCACGAATCAAACAGTCAGCAGGCAATAATCATGGAACTCAGCTGTGAGGAATCATGCTGCTCAGCTGGCAATAATCAAGCAGCTGAGCAGGCAGGAATTATGCAGCACAGCTGGCAATTGTCAAGCAGATGACAGGCAGGAATCATGCAGCTCAGCTGGCAATTGTCAAGCAGATGAGCGGACAGTAATCACGCAGCTCAGCAGATCACGTGGCTGATCATGCACTGTTCACGTGTCTGACCATGCACTGATCACGTGGCTGATCATACCTGCTCGCGTAACTGATCATGCACTGATCACGTGGCTATCATGCACTGAATCGTGGCTG
>NW_027218776.1:0-12953 GCF_027580195.1 Bos mutus
AGGTGTCGGCGCGGCTCAGCTGGCGAGTATCAGGCAGATGAGCAGGCAGGTGTCACGCGGCTCAGCTGGCGAGTATCAGGCAGATGAGCAGGCAGGTGTGTCGCAGCGGCTCAGCTGGCGAGTATCAAGCAGATGAGCAGGCAGGTGTCGCAGCGGCTCAGCTGGCGGTATCAGGCAGATGAGCAGGCAGGTGTCACAGCGGCTCAGCTGGCGAGTATCAGGCAGATGAGCAGGCAGGTGTCGCGGCGGCTCAGCTGGCGAGTATCAGGCAGATGAGCAGGCAGGTGTCGCGCGGCTCAGCTGGCGAGTATCAGGCAGATGAGCAGGCAGGTGTCGCGCGGCTCAGCTGGCGAGTATCAAGCAGATGAGCAGGCAGGTGTCGCGCGGCTCCGCTGGCGATTATCAGGCAGAGGAGCAGGCAGGTGTCGCGCGGCTCAGCTGGCGATTATCAAGCAGATGAGCAGGCAGGTGTGTCGCGCGGCTCAGCTGGCGATTATCAAGCAGATGAGCAGGCAGGTGTCGCGCGCGGCTCAGCTGGCGATTATCAAGCAGATGAGCAGGCAGGTGTCGCGGGGCTCAGCTGGCGATTATCAAGCAGATGAGCAGGCAGGTGTCGCGCGGCTCAGCTGGCGATTATCAGGCAGATGAGCAGGCGGTGTCGCGCGGCTCGGCTGGCGAGTATCAGGCAGATGAGCAGGCGGGTGTCGCGGCGGCTCAGCTGGCGGTATCAGGCAGATGAGCAGGCAGGTGTCGCGCGGCTCAGCTGGCGAATATCAGGCAGATGAGCAGGCAGGTGTCGCGCGGCTCAGCTGGCGAGTATCAGGCAGATGAGCAGGCAGGTGTCGGCGCGGCTCAGCTGGATTATATCAGGCAGATGAGCAGGCAGGTGTCGCGCGGCTCAGCTGGCGATTATCAGGCAGATGAGCAGGCAGGTGTCGCGCGCGGCTCAGCTGGCGAGTATCAGGCAGATGAGCAGGCAGGTGTGCGGCGGCTCAGCTGGCGAGTATCAGGCAGATGAGCAGGCAGGTGTCGCGCGGCTCAGCTGGCGAGTATCAGGCAGATGAGCAGGCAGGTGTCGCGCGGCTCAGCTGGCGAGTATCAGGCAGATGAGCAGGCAGGTGTCGTCGCGGCTCAGCTGGCGGTATCAGGCAGATGAGCAGGCAGGTGTCGCGCGGCTCAGCTGGCGAGTATCAGGCAGATGAGCAGGCAGGTGTCGCGCGGCTCAGCTGGCGAGTATCAGGCAGATGAGCAGGCAGGTGTCGTGGGGCTCAGCTGGCGAGTATCAGGCAGATGAGCAGCAGGTGTCGCGCGCGGCTCAGCTGGCGAGTATCAGGGCAGATGAGCAGGCGGGTGTCGCGCGGCTCAGCTGGCGAGTATCAAGCAGATGAGCAGGCGGGTGTCGCGGCGGCTCGCTGGCGAGTATCAGGCAGATGAGCAGGCAGGTGTCGCGCGGCTCAGCTGGGCGAGTATCAGGCAGATGAGCAGGCAGGTGTCGCGCGGCTCAGCTGGCGATTATCAGGCAGATGAGCAGGCAGGCAGGTGTCGGCGCGGCTCAGCTGGCGAGTATCAGGCAGATGAGCAGGGCGGGTGTCGCGCGGCTCAGCTGGCGGTATCAGGCAGATGAGCAGGCAGGTGCGCGGCTCAGCTGGCGGTATCAGGCAGATGAGCAGGCAGGTATCAGGCAGATCAGCAGATGAGCAGGTGGTGTGTCGCGGGCTCAGCTGGCGAGTATCAGGCAGATGAGCAGGCAGGTGTCGCGCGGCTCAGCTGGCGAGTATCAGGCAGATGAGCAGGCAGGTGTCGCGCGGCTCAGCTGGCGATATCAGGCAGATGAGCAGGCAGGTGTGTCGGCGGCGGCTCAGCTGGCGATTATCAGGCAGATGAGCAGGCAGGTGTCGCGCGCGGCTCAGCTGGCGAGTATCAGGCAGATGAGCAGGCGGGTGTCGGCGGCTCAGCTGGCGAGTATCAGGCAGATGCAGCAGGCAGGTGTCGCGCGGCTCAGCTGGCGGTATCAGGCAGATGAGCAGGCAGGTGTCGCGCGGCTCAGCTGGCGATTATCAAGCAGATGAGCAGGCAGGTGTCGCGCGGCTCAGCTGGCGAGTATCAGGCAGATGAGCAGGCAGGTGTCGCGCGGCTCAGCTGGCGAGTATCAGGCAGATGAGCAGGCAGGTGTCGTGCGCGGCTCTCGGCTGGCGATTATCAAGCAGATGAGCAGGCAGGTGTCGCGCGGCTCAGCTGGCGAGTATCAGGCAGATGAGCAGGCAGGTGTCGCGGCGGCTCAGCTGGCGAGTATCAGGCAGATGAGCAGGCAGGTGTCGCGCGGCTCGGCTCAGCTGGCGATTATCAGGCAGATGAGCAGGCAGGTGTCGCGGCGCGGCTCAGCTGGCGATTATCAGGCAGATGAGCAGGCAGGTGTCGCGCGGCTCAGCTGGCGATTATCAAGCAGATGAGCAGGGCAGGTGTCGGCGGCTCAGCTGGCGAGTATCAAGCAGATGAGCAGGCAGGTGTCGCGGCTCAGCTGGCGATTATCAGGCAGATGAGCAGGCAGGTGTGTCGCGCGGCTCAGCTGGCGATTATCAGGCAGATGAGCAGGCAGGTGTCGCGGCGGCTCAGCTGGCGATTATCAAGCAGATGAGCAGGCAGGTGTCGCGCGGCTCAGCTGGCGATTATCAAGCAGATGAGCAGGCAGGTGTCGCGGGGCTCAGCTGGCGATTATCAGCAGCAGATGAGCAGGCAGGTGTCGCGCGGCTCAGCTGGCGATTATCAGGCAGATGAGCAGGCAGGTGTCGCGCGGCTCAGCTGGCGAGTATCAGGCAGATGAGCAGGCAGGTGTCGCGGCGGCTCAGCTGGCGAGTATCAGGCAGATGAGCAGGCAGGTGTCGCAGCGGGCTCAGCTGGCGATTATCAAGCAGATGAGCAGGCAGGTGTCGCGCGGCTCAGCTGGCGATTATCAAGCAGATGAGCAGGCAGGTGTCGCGCGGCTCAGCTGGCGATTATCAGGCAGATGATGAGCAGGGGTGTCGGGCGGCTCAGCTGGCGATTATCAGGCAGATGAGCAGGCAGGTGTGCGCGGCTCAGCTGGCGATTATCAGGCAGATGAGCAGGCAGGCAGGTGTCGCGCGGCTCAGCTGGCGATTATCAGGCAGATGATGAGCAGGCAGGTGTCAGCGCGGCTCAGCTGGCGATTATCAAGCAGATGAGCAGGCGGGTGTCGCGCGGCTCAGCTGGCGATTATCAGGCAGATGAGCAGGCAGGGTGTCGCGGCGGCTCAGCTGGCGATTATCAAGCAGATGAGCAGGCAGGTGTCGCGGCGGCTCAGGCTGGCGATTATCAAGCAGATGAGCAGGCAGGTGTCGCGCGGCTCAGCTGGCGATTATCAAGCAGATGAGCAGGCAGGTGTCGCGCGGCGGCTCAGCTGGCGATTATCAAGCAGATGAGCAGGCAGGTGTCGCGGCGGCTCAGCTGGCGATTATCAAGCAGATGAGCAGGCAGGTGTCGTCGCGGCTCAGCTGGCGAGTATCAGGCAGATGAGCAGGCAGGTGTGTCGCGCGGCTCAGCTGGCGATTATCAGGCAGATGATGAGCAGGCAGGTGTCGCGCGGCTCAGCTGGCGATTATCAAGCAGATGAGCAGCAGGCAGGTGTGTGGCGGCTCAGCTGGCGATTATCAGGCAGATGAGCAGCAGGCAGGGTGTGTCGCGGCTCAGCTGGCTGGATTATCAAGCAGATGAGCAGGCAGGTGTCGCGGCTCAGCTGGCGATTATCAGGCAGATGAGCAGGCAGGTGTCGCGCGGCTCAGCTGGCGATTATCAAGCAGATGAGCAGGCGGGGTGTCGCGGGGCTCAGCTGGCGATTATCAGGCAGATGAGCAGGCGGGTGTGTCGCGGCGGCTCAGCTGGCGATTATCAGGCAGATGAGCAGGCAGGTGTCGCGCGGCTCAGCTGGCGAGTATCAGGCAGATGAGCAGGCGGGTGTCGCGCGGCTCAGCTGGCGATTATCAGGCAGATGAGCAGGCGGGTGTCGTCGCGGGCTCAGCTGGCGAGTATCAAGCAGATGAGCAGGCAGGTGTCGCGCGGCTCAGCTGGCGAGTATCAGGCAGATGAGCAGGCAGGGTGTCAGCGCGGCTCAGCTGGCGATTATCAGGCAGATGAGCAGGCAGGTGTCGCGGCTCAGCTGGCTGGCGATTATCAGGCAGATGAGCAGGCAGGTGTCGCGCGCGGCTCAGCTGGCGATTATCAAGCAGATGAGCAGGCAGGTGTCGCGCGGCTCAGCTGGCGAGTATCAAGCAGATGAGCAGGCAGGTGTCGCGCGGCTCAGCTGGCGATTATCAAGCAGATGAGCAGGCGGGTGTCGCGGCGGCTCAGCTGGCGATTATCAAGCAGATGAGCAGGCAGGTGTCGCGGCGGCTCAGCTGGCGATTATCAAGCAGATGAGCAGGCAGGGTGTCGCGCGGCTCAGCTGGCGATTATCAAGCAGATGAGCAGGCAGGTGTCGCGCGGCTCAGCTGGCGATTATCAAGCAGATGAGCAGGCAGGTGTCGCGGCGGCTCAGCTGGCGATTATCAAGCAGATGAGCAGGCAGGTGTGTCGCGGCTCAGCTGGCGATTATCAAGCAGATGAGCAGGCAGGTGTCGCGCGCTCGGCTCAGCTGGCGATTATCAGGCAGATGAGCAGGCAGGTGTCGCGGCGGCTCAGCTGGCGATTATCAGGCAGATGAGCAGGCAGGTGTCGGCGCGGCTCAGCTGGCGATTATCAGCAGATGAGCAGGCAGGTGTCGCGCGGCTCAGCTGGCGATTATCAGGCAGATGAGCAGGCGGGTGTCGCGCGGCTCAGCTGGCGATTATCAGGCAGATGAGCAGGCGGGTGTCGCGCGGCTCAGCTGCTGGCGATTATCAAGCAGATGAGCAGGCAGGTGTCGCGGCGGCTCAGCTGGCGATTATCAAGCAGATGAGCAGGCAGGTGTCGAGGCTCAGCTGGCGAATATCAGGCAGATGAGCAGGCAGGTGTCGCGCGGCTCAGCTGGCGATTATCAAGCAGATGAGCAGGCGGGTGTCGCGGCGGCTCAGCTGGCGATTATCAAGCAGATGAGCAGGCAGGTGTCGTCGCGGCTCAGCTGGCGAGTATCAGGCAGATGAGCAGGCAGGTGTCGGCGCGGCTCAGCTGGCGATTATCAGGCAGATGAGCAGGCAGGTGTCGCGCGGCTCAGCTGGCGATTATCAGGCAGATGAGCAGGCAGGTGTCGCGCGGCTCAGCTGGCGATTATCAGGCAGATGAGCAGGCAGGTGTCGCGCGGCTCAGCTGGCGTATATCAGGCAGATGAGCAGGCAGGTGTCGCGCGGCTCAGCTGGCGATTATCAGGCAGATGAGCAGGCAGGTGTCGCGCGGCTCAGCTGGCGATTATCAAGCAGATGAGCAGGCAGGTGTCGCGCGGCTCAGCTGGCGATTATCAGGCAGATGAGCAGGCAGGTGTCGCGCGGCTCAGCTGGCGAGTATCAGGCAGATGAGCAGGCAGGTGTCGCGCGGCTCAGCTGGCGATTATCAAGCAGATGAGCAGGCAGGTGTCGCGCGGCTCAGCTGGCGATTATCAAGCAGATGAGCAGGCAGGTGTCGCGCGGCTCAGCTGGCGATTATCAAGCAGATGAGCAGGCAGGTGTCGCGGCTCAGCTGGCGATTATCAGGCAGATGAGCAGGCAGGTGTGTCGCGGCTCAGCTGGCGATTATCAGGCAGATGAGCAGGCAGGTGTCGTCGCGCGGCTCAGCTGGCGATTATCAAGCAGATGAGCAGGCAGGGTGTCGCGCGGCTCCGGCTGGCGATTATCAGGCAGATGAGCAGGCAGGTGTCGCGCGGCTCAGCTGGCGCGTATCAGGCAGATGAGCAGGCAGGTGTCGCGCGGCTCAGCTGGCGATTATCAGGCAGATGAGCAGGCAGGTGTCGCGCGGCTCAGCTGGCGATTATCAGGCAGATGAGCAGGCAGGTGTCGCGGCTCAGCTGGCGGTATCAGGCAGATGAGCAGGCGGGTGTGTCGCGAGGCTCAGCTGGCGATTGGCGAGTATCAGGCAGATGAGCAGGCAGGTGTCGCGCGGCTCAGCTGGCGAGTATCAAGCAGATGAGCAGGCAGGTGTCGCGCGGCTCAGGCTGGCGATTATCAGGCAGATGAGCAGGCAGGTGTGTCGCGGCTCGGCTCAGCTGGCGATTATCAGGCAGATGAGCAGGCAGGTGTCGCGCGGCTCAGCTGGCGAGTATCAGGCAGATGAGCAGGCAGGTGTCGCGCGGCTCAGCTGGCGATTATCAGGCAGATGAGCAGGCAGGTGTCGCGCGGCTCAGCTGGCGATTATCAGGCAGATGAGCAGGCAGGTGTCGCGGGGCTCAGCTGGCGATTATCAGGCAGATGAGCAGGCAGGTGTCGCGGCGGCTCAGCTGGCGAGTATCAGGCAGATGAGCAGGCAGGTGTCGCGCGGCTCAGCTGGCGGTATCAGGCAGATGAGCAGGCAGGTGTCGCGCGCGGCTCAGCTGGCGATTATCAGGCAGATGAGCAGGCAGGTGTCGCGCGGCTCAGCTGGCGATTATCAGGCAGATGAGCAGGCAGGTGTCGCGCGGCTCAGCTGGCGATTATCAGGCAGATGAGCAGGCAGGTGTCGCGGCGGCTCAGCTGGCGATTATCAAGCAGATGAGCAGGCAGGTGTCGCGCGGCTCAGCTGGCGATTATCAGGCAGATGAGCAGGCAGGTGTCGCGCGGCTCAGCTGGCGAGTATCAGGCAGATGAGCAGGCAGGTGTCGCGCGGCTCAGCTGGCGATAGTATCAGGCAGATGAGCAGGCAGGTGTCGCGCGGCTCAGCTGGCGATTATCAAGCAGATGAGCAGGCAGGTGTCGCGCGGCTCTCAGCTGGCGAGTATCAGGCAGATGAGCAGGCAGGTGTCGCGCGGCTCAGCTGGCGATTATCAGGCAGATGAGCAGGCAGGTGTCGCGCGGCTCAGCTGGCGATTATCAGGCAGATGAGCAGGCAGGTGTCGCGCGCGGCTCAGCTGGCGAGTATCAGGCAGATGAGCAGGCAGGTGTCGCGCGGCTCAGCTGGCGATTATCAGGCAGATGAGCAGGCAGGTGTCGCGGGGCTCAGCTGGCGATTATCAGGCAGATGAGCAGGCAGGTGTCGCGGCTCAGCTGGCGATTATCAGGCAGATGAGCAGGCAGGTGTCGCGAGGGTCAGCTGGAGATTATGAAGCAGATGAGCAGGCAGGAGTATCGAGGCTCAGCTGGCGATTATCAAGCAGATGAGCAGGCAGGTGTCGCGCGGCTCAGCTGGCGAGTATCAGGCAGATGAGCAGGCAGGGTGTCGCGGCGGCTCAGCTGGCGATTATCAAGCAGATGAGCAGGGCGGGTGTCGCGGCGGCTCAGCTGGCGAGTATCAGGCAGATGAGCAGGCAGGTGTCGCGCGGCTCAGCTGGCGATTATCAGGCAGATGAGCAGGCAGGTGTCGCGCGGCTCAGCTGGCGATTATCAGGCAGATGAGCAGGCAGGTGTCGCGCGGCTCAGCTGGCGAGTATCAGGCAGATGAGCAGGCAGGTGTCGCGCGGCTCAGCTGGCGAGTATCAAGCAGATGAGCAGGCAGGTGGTGTCGCGGCGGCTCAGCTGGCGATTATCAGGCAGATGAGCAGGCAGGTGTCGCGCGGCTCAGCTGGCGAGTATCAGGCAGATGAGCAGGCAGGTGTCGCGGGGCTCAGCTGGCGATTATCAAGCAGATGAGCAGGCAGGTGTCGCGCGGCTCAGCTGGCGATTATCAGGCAGATGAGCAGGCAGGTGTGTGCGGCGGCTCAGCTGGCGATTATCAGGCAGATGAGCAGGGCGGGTGTCGCGCGGCTCAGCTGGCGATTATCAGGCAGATGAGCAGGCAGGTGTCGCGGCGGCTCAGCTGGCGATTATCAGGCAGATGAGCAGGCAGGTGTCGCGCGGCTCAGCTGGCGAGTATCAGGCAGATGAGCAGGCAGGTGTCGCGCGGGCTCAGCTGGATTATCAGGCAGATGAGCAGGCAGGTGTCGCGCGGCTCAGCTGGCGATTATCAGGCAGATGAGCAGGCGGGTGTGTCGCGCGGCTCAGCTGGCGATTATCAGGCAGATGAGCAGGCAGGTGTGTCGCGCGGCTCAGCTGGCGATTATCAGGCAGATGAGCAGGCAGGTGTCGCGCGGCTCAGCTGGCGATTATCAGGCAGATGAGCAGGCAGGTGTCGCGCGGCTCAGCTGGCGATTATCAAGCAGATGAGCAGGCAGGTGTCGCGCGGCTCAGCTGGCGAGTATCAGGCAGATGAGCAGGCAGGTGTCGGCGGCTCAGCTGGCGAGTATCAGGCAGATGAGCAGGCGGGTGTGTGCGGCGGCTCAGCTGGCGATTATCAAGCAGATAGAGCAGCAGGCAGGTGTCGCGCGGCTCAGCTGGCGATTATCAGGCAGATGAGCAGGCAGGGTGTCGCGGCGGCTCAGCTGGCGATTATCAGGCAGATGAGCAGGCAGGTGTCGCGCGGCTCAGCTGGCGATTATCAGGCAGATGAGCAGGCAGGTGTCGCGGGGCTCAGCTGGATTATCAGGCAGATGAGCAGGCAGGTGTCGCGCGGCTCAGCTGGCGATTATCAGGCAGATGAGCAGGCAGGTGTCGCGCGGCTCAGCTGGCGATTATCAGGCAGATGAGCAGGCAGGTGTCGCGGCTCGGCTCAGCTGGCGAGTATCAGGCAGATGAGCAGGCAGGTGTCGCGCGGCTCAGCTGGCGTATCAGGCAGATGAGCAGGCAGGTGTCGCGCGGCTCAGCTGGCGAGTATCAAGCAGATGAGCAGGCAGGTGTCGCGCGGCTCAGCTGGCGAGTATCAAGCAGATGAGCAGGCAGGTGTCGCGGGGCTCAGCTGGCGATTATCAGGCAGATGAGCAGGCAGGTGTCTCGCGGCTCAGCTGGCGAGTATCAGGCAGATGAGCAGGCAGGTGTCGCGGCGGCTCAGCTGGCGAGTATCAGGCAGATGAGCAGGCAGGTGTCGCGGCGGCTCAGCTGGCGAGTATCAGGCAGATGAGCAGGCGGTGTGTCGCGCGGCTCAGCTGGCGATTATCAGGCAGATGAGCAGGCGGGTGTCGCGCGGCTCAGCTGGCGATTATATCAGGCAGATGAGCAGGCAGGTGTCGCGGCTCGGCTGGCGATTATCAGGCAGATGAGCAGGCGGGTGTCGCGGCGGCTCAGCTGGCGATTATCAGGCAGATGAGCAGGCGGGTGTCGTCGCGGCTCAGCTGGCGATTATCAGGCAGATGAGCAGGCGGGTGTCGCGGCGGCTCAGCTGGCGATTATCAAGCAGATGAGCAGGGCAGGTGTCGCGCGGCTCAGCTGGCGATTATCAGGCAGATGAGCAGCAGGCAGGTGTCGCGCGGCTCAGCTGGCGATTATCAGGCAGATGAGCAGGCAGGTGTCGCGCGGCTCAGCTGGCGAGTATCAAGCAGATGAGCAGGCAGGTGTCGCGCGGCTCAGCTGGCGATTATCAGGCAGATGAGCAGGCAGGTGTCGCGGCTCAGCTGGCGAGTATCAGGCAGATGAGCAGGCAGGTGTCGCGCGGCTCAGCTGGCGATTATCAGGCAGATGAGCGGGCAGGTGTCGCGCGGCTCAGCTGGCGAGTATCAGGCAGATGAGCAGGCAGGTGTCGCGCGGCTCAGCTGGCGAGTATCAGGCAGATGAGCAGGCGGGTGTCGCGCGGCTCAGCTGGCGATTATCAGGCAGATGAGCAGGCAGGTGTCGCGCGGCTCAGCTGGCGATTATCAGGCAGATGAGCAGGCGGGTGTCGCGCGCGGCTCAGCTGGCGATTATCAAGCAGATGAGCAGGCAGGTGTCGGCGCGGCTCAGCTGGCGAGTATCAGGCAGATGAGCAGGCAGGTGTATCGCGGCACAGCTGGCGATTATCAAGCAGATGAGCAGGCAGGTGTCGCGCGGCTCAGCTGGCGATTATCAGGCAGATGAGCAGGCAGGTGTCGGCGGCTCAGCTGGCGATTATCAAGCAGATGAGCAGGCAGGTGTCGCGGCGGCTCAGCTGGCGATTATCAGGCAGATGAGCAGGCAGGTGTCGGCGGCTCAGCTGGCGATTATCAGGCAGATGAGCAGGCAGGTGTCGCGCGGCTCAGCTGGCGATTATAAGGCAGATGAGCAGGCAGGTGTCGCGCGGCTCAGCTGGCGATTATCAGGCAGATGAGCAGGCAGGTGTCGCGCGGCTCAGCTGGCGAGTATCAGGCAGATGAGCAGGCAGGTGTCGCGCGGCTCAGCTGGCGAGTATCAGGCAGATGAGGCAGCAGGTGGTGTCGCGCGGCTCAGCTGGCGATTATCAGGCAGATGAGCAGGCAGGTGTCGCGGCTCAGCTGGCGATTATCAGGCAGATGAGCAGGCAGGTGTCGCGCGCGGCTCAGCTGGCGAGTATCAGGCAGATGAGCAGGGCAGGTGTCGCGGCTCAGCTGGCGGTATCAGGCAGATGAGCAGGCAGGTGTCGCGCGGCTCAGCTGGCGATTATCAGGCAGATGAGCAGGCGGGTGTCGCGCGGCTCAGCTGGCGATTATCAGGCAGATGAGCAGGCAGGGTGTCGCGGCTCAGCTGGCGATTATCAGGCAGATGAGCAGGCAGGTGTCGCGCGGCTCAGCTGGCGATTATCAGGCAGATGAGCAGGCGGGTGTCGCGCGGCTCAGCTGGCGATTATCAGGCAGATGAGCAGGCAGGTGTCGCGCGGCTCAGCTGGCGAGTATCAGGCAGATGAGCAGGCAGGTGTGTCGCGCGGCTCAGCTGGCGATTATCAGGCAGATGAGCAGGCAGGGTGTCGCGGCGGCTCAGCTGGCGAGTATCAGGCAGATGAGCAGGCAGGTGTCGCGCGGCTCAGCTGGCGATTATCAGGCAGATGAGCAGGCGGGTGTCGCGGCTCAGCTGGCGATTATCAGGCAGATGAGCAGGCAGGTGTCGCGCGGCTCAGCTGGCGATTATCAGGCAGATGAGCAGGCAGGTGGTGTCGCGCGGCTCAGCTGGCGAGTATCAGGCAGATGAGCAGGCGGTGTGTCGCGCGGCTCAGATGATATATCAGGCAGATGAGCAGGCAGGTGTCGCGGCGGCTCAGCTGGCGAGTATCAGGCAGATGAGCAGGCAGGTGTCGCGCGGCTCAGCTGGCGATTATCAGGCAGATGAGCAGGCAGGTGTCGCGCGGCTCAGCTGGCGAGTATCAAGCAGATGAGCAGGCAGGTGTCGCGGCGGCTCAGCTGGCGAGTATCAGGCAGATGAGCAGGCAGGTGTCGCGGCGGCTCAGCTGGCGAGTATCAGGCAGATGAGCAGGCGGGTGTCGCGCGGCTAGCAGGCAGGTGTCGGCGCGGCTCAGCTGGCGAGTATCAAGCAGATGAGCAGGCAGGTGTGTCGCGCGGCTCAGCTGGCGAGTATCAGGCAGATGAGCAGGCAGGTGTCGCGCGGCTCAGCTGGCGATTATCAAGCAGATGAGCAGGCAGGTGTCGCGGCGGCTCAGCTGGCGATTATCAGGCAGATGAGCAGGCAGGTGTCGCGCGGCTCAGCTGGCGAGTATCAGGCAGATGAGCAGGCAGGTGTCGCGCGGCTCAGCTGGCGAGTATCAGGCAGATGAGCAGGCAGGTGTCGTCGCGGCTCAGCTGGCGATTATCAAGCAGATGAGCAGGCAGGTGTCGCGCGGCTCAGCTGGCGATTATCAAGCAGATGAGCAGGCAGGTGTCGCGCGGCTCAGCTGGCGATTATCAGGCAGATGAGCAGGCAGGTGTCGCGCGGCTCAGCTGGCGATTATCAAGCAGATGAGCAGGCAGGTGTCGCGCGGCTCAGCTGGCGATTATCAGGCAGATGAGCAGGCAGGTGTCGCGCGGCTCTGGCTGGCGATTATCAGGCAGATGAGCAGGCAGGTGTCTCGAGGCTCAGCTGGCGATTATCAAGCAGATGAGCAGGCAGGTGTCGCGCGGCTCAGCTGGCGATTATCAGGCAGATGAGCAGGCAGGTGTCTCGCGGCTCAGCTGGCGAGTATCAGGCAGATGAGCAGGCAGGTGTCGGCGCGGCTCAGCTGGCGATTATCAGGCAGATGAGCAGGCAGGTGTCGCGCGGCTCAGCTGGCGATTATCAGGCAGATGAGCAGGCAGGTGTCTCGCGGCTCAGCTGGCGATTATCAGGCAGATGAGCAGGCAGGTGTCGCGGCGGCTCAGCTGGCGATTATCAAGCAGATGAGCAGGCAGGTGTCGCGCGGCTCAGCTGGCGAGTATCAGGCAGATGAGCAGGCAGGTGTCGCGCGGCTCAGCTGGCGATTATCAAGCAGATGAGCAGGCAGGTGTCGCGAGGCTCAGCTGGCGATTATCAAGCAGATGAGCAGGCAGGTGTCGCGGGGCTCAGCTGGCGATTATCAAGCAGATGAGCAGGCAGGTGTCGCGCGGCTCAGCTGGCGATTATCAGGCAGATGAGCAGGCAGGTGTCGCGCGGCTCAGCTGGCGATTATCAGGCAGATGAGCAGGCAGGTGTCTCGCGCGGCTCAGCTGGCGAGTATCAGGCAGATGAGCAGGCAGGTGTCGCGCGGCTCAGCTGGCGAGTATCAGGCAGATGAGCAGGCAGGTGTCGCGCGGCTCAGCTGGCGATTATCAAGCAGATGAGCAGGCAGGTGTCGCGCGGCTCAGCTGGCGATTATCAGGCAGATGAGCAGGCAGGTGTCGCGCGGCTCGGCTGGCGATTATCAGGCAGATGAGCAGGCGGGTGTCGCGCGGCTCAGCTGGCGATTATCAGGCAGATGAGCAGGCGGGTGCGGCTCGGCTGGCGATTATCGGGCAGATGAGCAGGCAGGTGTCAGCGCGGCTCGGCTGGCGATTATCAAGCAGATGAGCAGGCAGGTGTCGCGAGGCTCAGCTGTCGATTATCAAGCAGATGAGCAGGCAGGTGTCGGCGGCTCAGCTGCAGTTATCAAACAGATGAACAGGC
>NW_027218777.1:0-7666 GCF_027580195.1 Bos mutus
CACTGCCTGCTCATCTGCTTGATAATCAGCTGAGCGCGGCGACACCTGCCTGTTCATCTGCTTGCTGCGGCTGCCTGCCATGACACCTGCCTGTTCATCTGCCTGACTGCCCGACACCTGCCTGCTCATCTGTGGTAACGACAGCTGAGCCGCGACACCTGCCTGCTCATCTGTGATAATCCCGCGGAGCGCACGTGACGCCTGCCTGCTCATCTTTTGATAATGTCGACAGCTGAGCTGGCGTGACAGCGACCCTGCCTGCTCATCTGTGATAATCGCCAGCTGGGCTGCGTGACACCTGCCTGCTCATCTGCTTGATAATCTGACAGCTGAGCCCTGCGACACCTGCCTGCTCATCTGCCTGATAATCGCCAGCTGGGCAGCGTGACACCTGCCTGCTCATCTGTTGATCTGCTTGACGTTAATCGCCTGCCTGCTCATCTGGCGTGACACCTGCCTGCTCATCTATTTGCTGCTGACACCTGCCTGCTCATCTTTTGATAATCGCCAGCTGGGCCGCGACTGACACCTGCCTGCTCATCTGCTTGATAATCGCCAGCTGAGCGCGTGACACCTGCCTGCTCATCTGCTTGATGCCTGCGACACCTGCCTGCTCATCTGTTTGATAATCGCCAGCTGAGCCCGCGACACCTGCCTGCTCATCTGCTTGACTGTCGCCAGCTGAGCCGCGTGACACCTGCCTGCTCATCTGCTTGATAATCGCCAGCTGAGCCGCGCGACACCTGCCTGCTCATCTGCTTGATAATCGACAGCTGAGCGCGCGACACCTGCCTGCTCATCTGCTTGATAATCGCCAGCTGAGCCCGCGCGCGACACCTGCCTGCTCATCTGCTTGATAATCGCCAGCTGAGCCGCGCGACACCTGCCTGCTCATCTGCTTGATAATCGCCAGCTGAGCCGCGCGACACCTGCCTGCTCATCTGCTTGATAATCGCCAGCTGAGCCCGGCGACACCTGCCTGCTCATCTGCTTGATATCGCCAGCTGAGCCGCGCGACACCTGCCTGCTCATCTGCTTGATAATCGCCAGCTGAGCCTGCGCGACACCTGCCTGCTCATCTGCTTGATAATCGCCAGCTGAGCCGCGCGACACCTGCCTGCTCATCTTTTTGATAATCGCCAGCTGAGCCGCGCGACCTGCCTGCTCATCTGCTTGATAATCGCCAGCTGAGCGCGCGACACCTGCCTGCTCATCTGCTTGATAATCGCCAGCTGAGCCCGCGCGACACCTGCCTGCTCATCTGCTTGATAATCGCCAGCTGAGCCGCGCGACACCTGCCTGCTCATCTGCTTGATAATCGCCAGCTGAGCCTCGCGACACCTGCCTGCTCATCTTGATAATCGCCAGCTGAGCCGCGCGACGACACCTGCCTGCTCATCTGCTTGATAATCGCCAGCTGAGCCCGCGCGACACCTGCCTGCTCATCTGTGATAATCGCCAGCTGAGCCGGCGTGACACCTGCCTGCTCATCTGCTTGATAATCGCCAGCTGAGCGCGCGACACCTGCCTGCTCATCTGCTTGATAATCGCCAGCTGAGCCGCGCGACACCTGCCTGCTCATCTGCTTGATAATCGCCAGCTGAGCCGCGCGACACCTGCCTGCTCATCTGCTTGATAATCGCCAGCTGAGCCGCGACACCTGCCTGCTCATCTGCTTGATAATCGCCAGCTGAGCCGCGCGACACCTGCCTGCTCATCTGCTTGATAATCGCCAGCTGAGCCGCGCGACACCTGCCTGCTCATCTGCTTGATAATCGCCAGCTGAGCCGCGCGACACCTGCCTGCTCATCTGCTTGATAATAATGGCCAGCTGAGCCGCGACACCTGCCTGCTCATCTGCTTGATAATCGCCAGCTGAGCCGCGCGACACCTGCCTGCTCATCTGCTTGATAATCGCCAGCTGAGCCGTGACACCTGCCTGCTCATCTGCTTGATAATCGCCAGCTGAGCCGCGCGACACCTGCCTGCTCATCTGCTTGATAATCGCCAGCTGAGCCGCGTGACACCTGCCTGCTCATCTGCTTGATAATCGCCAGCTGAGCCGCGCGACACCTGCCTGCTCATCTGCTTGATAATCGCCAGCTGAGCCGCGCGACACCTGCCTGCTCATCTGTTTGATAATCGCCAGCTGAGCCCGCGCGACACCTGCCTGCTCATCTGCTTGATAATCGCCAGCTGAGCCGCGCGACACCTGCCTGCTCATCTGCTTGATAATCGCCAGCTGAGCCGCGCGACACCTGCCTGCTCATCTGCTTGATAATCGCCAGCTGAGCGCGCGACACCTGCCTGCTCATCTGCTTGATAATCGCCAGCTGAGCCCGCGACACCTGCCTGCTCATCTGCTTGATAATCGCCAGCTGAGCCGCCCGCGACACCTGCCTGCTCATCTGCTTGATAATCGCCAGCTGAGCCGCGCGACACCTGCCTGCTCATCTTTTTGATAATCGCCAGCTGAGCCCGCGACACCCTGCCTGCTCATCTGCTTGATAATCGCCAGCTGAGCCCGCGACACCTGCCTGCTCATCTGCTTGATAATCGCCAGCTGAGCCGCGCGACACCTGCCTGCTCATCTGCTTGATAATCGCCAGCTGAGCCGCGCGACACCTGCCTGCTCATCTTTTTGATAATCGCCAGCTGAGCCGCGCGACACCTGCCTGCTCATCTGCTTGATAATCGCCAGCTGAGCCCGCGACACCTGCCTGCTCATCTTTTTGATAATCGCCAGCTGAGCCGCGCGACACCTGCCTGCTCATCTCTTGATAATCGCCAGCTGAGCCGCGCGACACCTGCCTGCTCATCTGCTTGATAATCGCCAGCTGAGCCGCGCGACACCTGCCTGCTCATCTGCTTGATAATCGCCAGCTGGGCCGCGCGACACCTGCCTGCTCATCTGCTTGATAATCGCCAGCTGAGCCGCGCGACACCTGCCTGCTCATCTGCTTGATAATCGCCAGCTGAGCCGCGCGACACCTGCCTGCTCATCTGCTTGATAATCGCCAGCTGAGCCCGCGCGACACCTGCCTGCTCATCTGCTTGATAATCGCCAGCTGAGGCGCGCGACACCTGCCTGCTCATCTGCTTGATAATCGCCAGCTGAGCCGCGCGACACCTGCCTGCTCATCTGCTTGATAATCGACAGCTGAGCCCGCGCGACACCTGCCTGCTCATCTGCTTGATAATCGCCAGCTGAGCCGCGCGACACCTGCCTGCTCATCTGCTTGATAATCGCCAGCTGAGCCCGCGCGACACCTGCCTGCTCATCTGCTTGACTGTTGCCAGCTGAGCCGCGTGACACCTGCCTGCTCATCTGCTTGATAATCGCCAGCTGAGCGCGCGACACCTGCCTGCTCATCTGCTTGATAATCGCCAGCTGAGCAGCGCGCGACACCTGCCTGCTCATCTGCTTGATAATCGCCAGCTGAGCCGCGACACCTGCCTGCTCATCTGCTTGATAATCGCCAGCTGAGCCGCGCGACACCTGCCTGCTCATCTGCTTGATAATCGCCAGCTGAGCGCGCGACACCTGCCTGCTCATCTGCTTGATAATCCAGCTGAGCCGCGCGACACCTGCCTGCTCATCTGCTTGATAATCGCCAGCTGAGCCGCGCGACACCTGCCTGCTCATCTGCTTGATAATCGCCAGCTGAGCCGCGCGACACCTGCCTGCTCATCTGCTTGATAATCGCCAGCTGAGCCGCGCGACACCTGCCTGCTCATCTGCTTGATAATCGCCAGCTGAGCGCGCGACACCTGCCTGCTCATCTGCTTGATAATCGCCAGCTGAGCGCGCGACACCTGCCTGCTCATCTGCTTGATAATCGCCAGCTGAGCCGCGCGACACCTGCCTGCTCATCTGCTTGATAATCGCCAGCTGAGAGCCCGCGACACCTGCCTGCTCATCTCTTGATAATCGCCAGCTGAGCCGCGCGACACCTGCCTGCTCATCTGCTTGATAATCGCCAGCTGAGCCGCGCGACACCTGCCTGCTCATCTGCTTGATAATCGCCAGCTGAGCCGCGCGACACCTGCCTGCTCATCTGCTTGATAATCGCCAGCTGAGCCGCGCGACGACACCTGCCTGCTCATCTGCTTGATAATCGCCAGCTGAGCCCGCGCGACCTGCCTGCTCATCTGCTTGATAATCGCCAGCTGAGCCGCGCGACACCTGCCTGCTCATCTGCTTGATAATCGCCAGCTGAGCCGCGCGACACCTGCCTGCTCATCTGCTTGATAATCGCCAGCTGAGCCGCGCGACACCTGCCTGCTCATCTGCTTGATAATCGCCAGCTGAGCCGCGCGACACCTGCCTGCTCATCTGCTTGATAATCGCCAGCTGAGCCGCGCGACACCTGCCTGCTCATCTGCTTGATAATCGCCAGCTGAGCCGCGCGACACCTGCCTGCTCATCTGCTTGATAATCGCCAGCTGAGCCGCGTGACACCTGCCTGCTCATCTGCTTGATAATCGCCAGCTGAGCCGCGCGACAGCTGCCTGCTCATCTGCTTGATAATCGCCAGCTGAGCCGCGCGACACCTGCCTGCTCATCTGCTTGATAATCGCCAGCTGAGCCCGCGCGACACCTGCCTGCTCATCTGCTTGATAATCGCCAGCTGAGCTGAGCCGCGACCTGCCTGCTCATCTGCTTGATAATCGCCAGCTGAGCCGCGCGACACCTGCCTGCTCATCTGCTTGATAATCGCCAGCTGAGCTGCGCGCGACACCTGCCTGCTCATCTGCTTGATAATCGCCAGCTGAGCCGCGCGACACCTGCCTGCTCATCTGCTTGATAATCGCCAGCTGAGCGCGCGTGACACCTGCCTGCTCATCTCTTGATAATCGCCAGCTGAGCCGCGCGACACCTGCCTGCTCATCTGCTTGATAATCGCCAGCTGAGCCGCGCGACACCTGCCTGCTCATCTGCTTGATAATCGCCAGCTGAGCCGCGCGACACCTGCCTGCTCATCTTTTTGATAATCGCCAGCTGAGCCCGCGACGACACCTGCCTGCTCATCTGCTTGATAATCGCCAGCTGAGCCGCGCGACACCTGCCTGCTCATCTGCTTGATAATCAGCTGCCAGCTGAGCGCGTGACACCTGCCTGCTCATCTGCTTGATAATCGCCAGCTGAGCCCGCGACACCTGCCTGCTCATCTGCTTGATAATCGCCAGCTGAGCCGCGCGACACCTGCCTGCTCATCTGCTTGATAATCGCCAGCTGAGCCGCGCGACACCTGCCTGCTCATCTGCTTGATAATCGCCAGCTGAGCCCGCGCGACACCTGCCTGCTCATCTGCTTGATAATCGCCAGCTGAGCCGCGCGACACCTGCCTGCTCATCTGCTTGATAATCGCCAGCTGAGCCGCGCGACACCTGCCTGCTCATCTGCTTGATAATCGCCAGCTGAGCCGCGCGACACCTGCCTGCTCATCTGTGATAATCGCCAGCTGAGCGCGCGCGACACCTGCCTGCTCATCTGCTTGATAATCGCCAGCTGAGCCGGCGCGACACCTGCCTGCTCATCTGCCTGATAATCGCCAGCTGAGCCGCGCGACACCTGCCTGCTCATCTGCCTGATAATCGCCAGCTGAGCCGCGCGACACCTGCCTGCTCATCTGCGTGATAATCGCCAGCTGAGCGCGCGACACCTGCCTGCTCATCTGCTTGATAATCGCCAGCTGAGCCGCGCGACACCTGCCTGCTCTCATCTGCTTGATAATCGCCAGCTGAGCCGCGCGTGACACCTGCCTGCTCATCTGCTTGATAATCGCCAGCTGAGCGCGCGACACCTGCCTGCTCATCTGCTTGATAATCGACAGCTGAGCGCGCGACACCTGCCTGCTCATCTGCTTGATAATCGCCAGCTGAGCCGCGCGACACCTGCCTGCTCATCTCTTGATAATGTGGCCAGCTGAGCCGCGCGACACCTGCCTGCTCATCTGCCTGATAATCACCAGCTGAGCCCCGCGACACCTGCCTGCTTATCTGCTTGATAATCGCCAGCTGAGCCCGGCGACACCTGCCTGCTCATCTGCTTCATAATCTGCAGCTGACCCTCGCGACACCTGCCTGCTCATCTGCCTGATACTCGCCAGCTGAGCCGCGCGACACCTGCCTGCTCATCTGCCTGATACTCGCCAGCTGAGCCGCGCGACACCTGCCTGCTCATCTGCTTGATAATCGCCAGCTGAGCCGCGCGACACCTGCCTGCTCATCTGCTTGATAATCGCCAGCTGAGCCCGCGACACCTGCCTGCTCATCTGCTTGATAATCGCCAGCTGAGCCGCGTGACACCTGCCTGCTCATCTGCTTGATAATCGCCAGCTGAGCCGCGTGACACCTGCCTGCTCATCTGTTGATAATCGCCAGCTGAGCCGCGCGACACCTGCCTGCTCATCTGCTTGATAATCGCCAGCTGAGCCGCGCGACACCTGCCTGCTCATCTGCTTGATAATCGCCAGCTGAGCGCGTGACACCTGCCTGCTCATCTGCTTGATAATCGACAGCTGAGCGCGCGACACCTGCCTGCTCATCTGCTTGATAATCGCCAGCTGAGCCGCGCGACACCTGCCTGCTCATCTGCTTGATAATCGCCAGCTGAGCCGCGCGACACCTGCCTGCTCATCTGCTTGATAATCGCCAGCTGAGCCAGCTGACCTGCCTGCTCATCTGCTTGATAATCGCCAGCTGAGCCGCGCGACACCTGCCTGCTCATCTGCTTGATAATCGCCAGCTGAGCCGCGTGACACCTGCCTGCTCATCTGCTTGATAATCGCCAGCTGAGCCGCGCGACACCTGCCTGCTCATCTGCTTGATAATCGCCAGCTGAGCCGCGCGACACCTGCCTGCTCATCTGCTTGATAATCGCCAGCTGAGCCGCGCGACACCTGCCTGCTCATCTGCTTGATAATCGCCAGCTGAGCCGGGCGACACCTGCCTGCTCATCTGCTTGATAATCGACAGCTGAGCTGCGCGACACCTGCCTGCTCATCTGCTTGACTGTGGCCAGCTGAGCCCGCGACACCTGCCTGCTCATCTGCTTGATAATCGCCAGCTGAGCCGCGCGACACCTGCCTGCTCATCTGCTTGATAATCGACAGCTGAGCCGCGCGACACCTGCCTGCTCATCTGCTTGATAATCGCCAGCTGAGCCGCGCGACACCTGCCTGCTCATCTGCTTGATAATCGCCAGCTGAGCCGCGCGACACCTGCCTGCTCATCTGCTTGATAATCGCCAGCTGGCCCGTTCGACACCTGCCTGCTCATCTGCTTGATAATCGCCAGCTGGGCCCGCGACACCTGCCTGCTCATCTGCTTGATAATCGCCAGCTGAGCCGCGCGACACCTGCCTGCTCATCTGCTTGATAATCGCCAGCTGGCCCGCGCGACACCTGCCTGCTCATCTGTTGATAATGGCCAGCTGAGCCCGCGACACCTGCCTGCTCATCGATAATCGCCAGCTGAGCCGCGCGACACCTGCCTGTTCATCTTTTTGATAATCGCCAGCTGAGCCGCGCGACACCTGCCTGCTCATCTGCTTGATAATCGCCAGCTGAGCCCCGCGACACCTGCCTGTTCATCTGTTTGATACCGCCAGCTGAGCGCGCGACACCTGCCTCCTCATCTGTTTGATATCGCCAGCTGAGCG